>NW_013666707.1:114413-131998 GCF_000517525.1 Limulus polyphemus | reverse complement strand
CAAAAGAGGCAGGAAGAAAATGGTATCCAGAAGTTGCCCTGGCCGAGCCAATCTCCTGAAATATACCCCCATCGAAAACTTCTGGGCCATACTCGACCGGCAAGTCAAGAAACAACCAAAAAAACCAACTTTAAAGAGCGATCTACTCCAAGTTTTGAAGCAAGAGTGGGCGAAGATCCCACAATCTAATATTGACGAGATGATTCTCACGATGCCCCAAAGGATCAACGAAGTCCACGAAGCGAAAGGAAGATCTACTAGATATTAATTAAATTATAAATATATCAATTCATGTGAATATGACTGAAAATTTTAATTTTTTTCTGAAAATTTGGTGTCTATTTACTTGTGAACACGCTGTGCATATAGAGTATCTCAGCTGACAAATCATTACAGCTAATAAAAGAGAGAAAAAGATAAAAACTACACTTTTCACCAAGATAAAGATTATTATCAAATGTAAACCTATACAATTTTTCTGAACTATATGTTATACAAGCTATTAATTTCTAAGAGAAAGCATTCATACATATTGTATTTAATAATTGGCAGAAAGCGGATGCAAAATTTGTATTTAATTTTACATTTTTACATTATGCCAACATGAACATGCTGTGTATTTAGCTAGTTATTTTTACCAAGTACAAACATCCATCATGTCTACATTACAATAAGATGAACATACTGTGTATCTAGTTACTTATTTTAACTAAGTACAAACAATAATCATTTTTACATGATGATAACATGAACATACTGTGTATCTAGCTACCTATTTTAACTAAGTACAAACAATAATCATTTTTACATGATGATAACATGAACATACTGTGTATCTAACTCCCTATTTTAAATAAGTACATACACAAAACTATCACGTCTACATTATGAAACTTCTGTAATAACCAGAATCACAACAATTTAACATCTAATCAATAACATTCAACTCAAAAGTGTATAGATGTTGTTGACAAAGTTGTAACGTAAGTTACTTGTATGTCTTGCGGTGAGATCCTGGACAGGTTGTCTGGTAGTGTATGGGTACGTACTTCTTCCACTTGAATTTTACCGAGCAGTAGGGGCATTGATGTATCTTACTTCCATGATTTGTCATGTGCTGTAAGTTACTTGTATGTCTTGCGGTGAGATCCTGGACAGGTCGTCCGCAAGTGTATGGGTACGTACTTCTTCCACTTGAATCTTACCGAGCAGTAGGGGCACTGATGTATCTTACTTCCATGACTTGCCATGTGCTGTAAGTTACTTGTATGTCTTGCGGTGAGATCCTGGACAGGTCGTCCGCAAGTGTATGGGTACGTACTTCTTCCACTTGAATTTTACTGAGCAGTAGGGGCACTGATGTATCTTACTTCCATGACTTGTCATGTGCTGTAAGTTACTTGTATGTCTTGCGGTGAGATCCTGGACAGGTCGTTCGCAAGTGTATGGGTACGTACTTCTTCCACTTGAATTTTACCGAGCAGTAGGGGCACTGATGTATCTTACCCCCATGACTTGTCATGTGCTGCCTCAAGAGGTCTCTGGTTTTAAACGCTTTGTTGCACTTATTACATGGGTGCTTTGCCAAAACTATTGACGAGGTGTTTGGTTCTTTTGCCGAAGAATAATTTCTTCTTGTGTTCACAGCTGGAAAATAATTAACTGACATCATTAGCCCAGTAAAGAATAAGTGTTTAATATATATTTTAGTTTAGTAGCTATCTAATCAGTAGTTGTTAGCTTAACTGTTCTCAGTAGACATAGAAACACACTGGCTCATCAATACAAAAAATAAATCAACTAACAATTTTGTAATGTACTCACTGGTAAAGTATGATGTTACTAGATAAAGTGTATTTTGTTTCAATGGCAAAGCATATTTGTTGCCAAAATTTTATAATATTATATGCATTTTAATTAGACTTTATAAAAGATTATGCAATGTTTCATACCGCTTCATCAGATATACACAGGTATAAGAAAGACAAGAGATGTTTCATACCAGATAAAGTCAACCAAATAAGCTAATCAAATTCTATTCAATACTTTTAATTTGTGAAACACCAATCTGATTCATGGAATGATACATTGTTTTGCAGAGTCGAAGCTATAAGGTGTAATTCTAATATTAGAGTAATAGCAGGTAGTCTTTAGATAAACTGTCTTAAAACTGATCACGTTACATATTGTAACACCACTAATAACAAAAACCTGAAATTATTGTCTAAAAGGCATTCTACCATCAAGTATATATATGATAAGCAAGAATTAATGCTACAGCTCTTCATGAAATTGTCATACCAAACCAAAATTAACAAACAGACTGAATACAAAAAAGGAGTATCATCATGTTATATCGAGTTTCAGCTATTATAACTAAAGTATATTTTAAGCTCTTATCACCATGTTATGTTGAGTTTAACTTCCTATCACAATGCTATATTTTAAGCTCTTATCACCATGTTATATTGAGTTTAACTTTCTATCATCAAGTTATATTTTAAGCTCTTATCAGCATGTTATGTTGAGTTTAACTTCCTATCACAATGCTATATTTTAAGCTCTTATCACCATGTTATATTGAGTTTAACTTTCTATCATCAAGTTATATTTAAAGCTCATATCACCATGTTATGTTGAGTGAACTTCCTATCACAATGCTATATTTTAAGCTCTTATCACCATGTTATATTGAGTTTAACTTCCTATCACCAAGTTATATTTAAAGCTCTTATCACCATGTTATGTTGAGTTTAACTTCCTATCACAATGCTATATTTTAAGCTCTTATCACCATGTTATATTGAGTTTAACTTTCTATCACCAAGTTATATTTAAGCTCTTATCACCATGTTATGTTGAGTTTAACTTCCTATCACAATACTATATTTAGTTTCAACTCTATACTGTATTACACTAAACAGAACTATTAATAAAACAGTAAAGTTAATACACTAAATTTTTTGTAACACCTAAAACATTCTAATGCATTTACATTTGTCCATTTCCAAAACGGGGTTCAAAAAACTCTTTAGCTTATGAAGTAAGAATCTTAGGATGTAAATTTTAAATAAATGCATACCTTTTGAACAACAGGATCAAGTCTTTAAACTTTTGTGCTGAATGCTACAAAAACAATAACAGCCTTGCCAAGACTTAAGATGCAAAATATAAAACCAAATGTACCTACTGAGTCACTGTGTTATTTAAAAGTAAACTATATGAGATAATCTCATCTTCGTGATACAAATTTGACAGTACAAGTTATTTCAACAAGTTTTGTTACAAAATTTTTAAACTCATCAAAAACTTAAAAGATTCTCAATTGAAAAACAAATGATATATATATATATATATACATGAAATAAATTGATGTTAGACAACCATACACACCCCTTGAAGAATACATCGAAGTTCTTTATTACATATATTTCTAGTAATGATCCTCTCTCTAATCCTACACTTTACAAATAAAAATATAATAAAAATACTTTGAGATTTTCAGCTTAAAATATTTTTGTTCCTGTAAAAGAAAACTTTTTTGCAAACATTTATATAATACCATTATACGTTAGTCTTTGGTTATTCCACATTATCATAAACTGTCAGTCAGTTATATTACTAACAACAGTTTCAACATGACAGGGTTCATAAGGGCTATATTTTAAATAATTTCAGAACTGCAACAGTCTTATCTCAATAGCCATGAGATTCACAACAGCCAACAATAAATATAAACAAACCCAATTTTCAAAATTTGTTTTTTTAATTAAGTCACTAATTTTATGGAGGATTTTTTTTTTTAAATTTCAGGACTTTTCAATGACTATGATCTTCTTTTGCAGATTCGAAGAACCAGTGTGAACCCCTTATGAGAACACACACCAGCTACATCTTCAAAACAACACACGTCCCATAAATTTATCCCTCCAAAAATGAGTAAGAACAACATTAGTATAAATATGTGTTTTTATTACTGTAATCATTTACCAATATTCTAGTATAAAATTTTGTTACACTTTTGTGGAACCAATTTTTCAAGAGGAAGAATGTTCCTGATAGATAACTTATTGAGCATTTAGAATTTCATAAGTACAGCTACTTTCAAGACAACATAAAAAGAAATAAGAGAAAAAGACTTGTAGTTTTAAATCAAATGATAACTCTTCCATTAGCAGTAAAATGAGAGTCATATACGTAACTGCAGATGTGGAAGTACAGACATATATATATATATATCTGTGTGTGTGTGTGTGTGTGTGTGTGTGTGTCTATGTATGCATGTCTCAGGTTTACAAGAATTACAGTTACTGTTTCTACTGCTCACAAATGTGTATCAGCTATACATATCACTAAGTTTTACTAATAAATATCACCATCTTTTATTCACAAGAATGATTGTATCTCTTGTGCCGTTCCAAATTGTCTTTCCACGAGAAAGTCCGAGGGCAAAGGTCACAAAAGAAAACTGGTCGGTTATCACTGTGAATGGCTTTATGTCTTTTCATATTGCCTTTTTCAGTAAAAGTCTTCTGGCAGATGTCACACTGATAGACACTTGGCCACAGGTTCTTTGCTGGTCCATCTGGAAGGGTCAGGGTTACCCGACACAACCCACCATAAAAACCTGTGGGGGGGGGGAAGATGAAATAAAAAATTAGTTATCGTAAATATTTACTATGTCTGTTACACAGTATGTTTATACATAACTCCAAGTTCCAATAAAACAAATTACACTTTCGCTTGTATTTAATTAAAAATGAAAAAAAAGAGATTAAACCATGTATTAACTGAAAAATATATGTTTACCAGATGTTCCTTAAAACAATGCCAACAGTAGAAAAGCAGTTAAATAAAATCAGGATTTTCACACTTAGTCAGATTTAAAAAAAAGCTGAAAAAGAATAAGAACTGACACCAATTATATGTATAAACTTTATTAAAAATTCTTTAAGGAGGTCAGTTGTTACAATATCATAATGTATAACTATAGCTCCATAAGAAGAAAGTCTACAAAACTAACTTCAATACCCAATCTGCATAAAATCTAATACACATATTTAACCATTAAATTGATAAAAATACACAACACTTGGAAAAAAGAAAATAAACTGTAGATATATTAATAAAAAAAATCTCATAGTATCAAATAATGAATCAATAACAAAAAACCAAGATATTTTTATAATAGACACAAATTATACACAAAAACATAAATGGTTTTACAAATTTTTTTTTAATAAAAAACAAACACGCAAAACCAATTTTGGGTTAAACTACATCTGAATCTTGTCTCACTAAATACCTAATGTGACAGGATACAGAAACTAGGTTTTACCTGCTTTTATTCCAAATGGCAGACAGTCTTGAATTTAAACAAAGTTCTATTTAATCTGAATCTTGTCTCACTAAATACCTAATGTGACAGGATACAGAAACTAGGTTTTACCTGCTTTTATTCCAAATGGCAGACAATCTTGAATTTAAACAAAGTTCTGTTTAATCTGAATTCTGTCTCATTAAATACCTAATGTGACAAGATACAGAAGCTAGATTTTACCTGCTATTATTCCAAATGGCAGTCAATCTTTAATCAAAACAAAGTTATGTATAATCTGAATCTTGTCTCATTAAACACCTAATGTGACAGAATACAAAGACTAGATCAGACGTGTATTTATTCCACCTGGGAGATAATTTTGAATAAAACAAAATTCAATGTAACTCAAGAGACAGATTTATCCAACAGTCTTCGTATATGTTCCATTTTAGATCAAATTTTCTCTTCACTTTAAAAATCTTTAATTAAATGCAGTTTTAATCTCTCCTAAAAACGCTGACAGGTACAAGTACTTTTAAAACTTCCTAATCAGATACGATGTGCTCAAATATTCATTATAGTCACATATATAATGATGATCCTCATCAAATAAGATGCAGTAAATGAATTAAAATATCTTAATGTTACAATATGAAGACTGACATATATATACTAAATTCAGTCATTACAATGACTGCAAATACTGTTCATTGAACCACATTTTAAGTTCCATTTTTACCAGGATAAAGGTTTTTTTTTACCACCAATAAAGACAGTTACACTTTTGTAAAAACAGTGTTTCCCTGATGTACTAACTAAACCCCTAAAAAATGGATTATCAGATCTGTAAAATTGTAATATAATAATAATATTGTACGAAAAGTAAAACACTGAAAATGTAATCTAAACAACAACAACACATTTTAAAGGGGTAACAGCATTAAGCATATCTTTAAAATGAAACATCTTTCAAATCCAGTAACATAAACATTAGATCATACAGTGTGTGAATGTTGTTCTTTGTATATTTGTTCAAGAGATTTATAAAAACATAGATTAAAAACCTTCTATAGAAATAATTTGAACAAAACTGAAGAACATTATCAAATATTCAATTAAAAAAACTTTTTGAACAGTTGCTCTTTATAAGCAAGAACAATCATTTATTGTTAAAGATATGTATTCTTCAAATTATTGACTTAAACCTGTTTACTTTATACCATAAAAAAACGCTAACAGCAGCATAGCTTTAAACTTTTGTTTTTACTAAAAATCTATCTCATACAGTTTTATCAACAAACATTACGGCACAGAGGGTTAAAATACATCATTCTAACACTTTCACCAAAACCAATGTCTATTAAAGAACATAAGAGCAATCAACTTATAATAGTTGCAAAACTAAAAAATAACATATCTAATATTGTTGATTTGTAAAACAAATAATGTATGCACATGTTTAAAGAACAACAAATGTATATAATGACCAAACTTAAATAGTTCACTGGTAAATACTTTCATGTGGTTTCTTTTAATCTTGTTATACATAATAGACACATCTACATGGTTACCTCGCTGTGCTGTATCAGTCACTCCTAATGTAAAACGTCATATATATTAATGCAGGAATAAAAATGTTTACCATAGTTATACATAATAAACATAATCCATAAAATATAATGATAATAATAAAGGCTGAACACAAAATATTTAAGTAAACATCAGAATAATATAAACTAAATACGATTCCTAGATTTTGCAATTAAAATATATTCTTTTCATTTGACAAATGCTTGGTGGATTTAATTTTTTGTTGTTAAGAACAAAGCTACACGGTGGGCTATCTGTGCTGTGCCCACCTCACCAACACATATCAAAACCAATATTTAACATTATAAGCCCTCAGACTTACTGCTAAGCCAGTGGGGACAGATGGATTTAATGAAACCTATATTTGTGATGGAACACGTAAAGTTAATCCACCAAAAAAAAAAATCAATAATATGAATGAGTCATAGATTTCAAAAAGAAAAAAAAAATTAATATTTACTTGAATAAATATTCAACCACACAGGTACTTCTGCTAAATTATATACATGAAAACTGCTCAGTAGAGTGTATTTTTCTTAAATATTTTTCATCTAAAGAAAAATTAAATAAAATTATGAAGAAAAACAAACAAGGTGTACACTTCAAATAACCAAATAAAAACCTACACTCATGAAATAGGGACAAAGATACCTATCAGAAGGTACCACATAATAATATGGTCCCTTAATCAGATACCAAGAGGGTAGGCTATGGGTCTTGTTAAGGTACAAATATTTAAGGACAGAATAAGCATGGTAAAGAATAATTAGATGGCCATACTTTAGTTATTAACAAATAAAAACTGTTTTTATCAAATAAAAGTAACATTCTTTTCTGTAAATTTATCGTGTGTGCTCTTAACATCTTGAAAACCATACCTGATGATAAGTTTTTCTGCACTTAAATGTCAGTAAGTTTTTAGTAATTATGTGCATTTACCACATTTAACAGTGTTTCCTCAACATGTAAATTTGCCCAGTTTTAAGGTTCAGAGCTATCTTAGCATCCCGAAGCTTGCTGACAGGTTTGTTTTGTCTGTTTGAAGTTAAGCACAACGGTTTGTGCTATGCCCACCTCAAACTCCAAATTACATTGTTATAAGCCCTCAGACTTACTGCTGAGCCACTAAAGGTGTGCAAAATTATTACCTAGTAATAACTTAAACATTAACTTCAACATCACATATTAAGTAAAACTGTTACACTCCTCCACCTAATAACAATTATTAAACCATAAATATAAAGTGAAGCAAGTTTCCAGTGATAAAGATTATGTTCAAAATCTTCTCATGTATACAATATCCTTAACCCTAATGTTACAGACTATGATCACGATAGTAAAGAAACACCTCAACTCAAAAGCTTTGTAAATCAGATTTAAAAACAAATAAAGCATTATAATTTTATATTTTCTTTTGTTATTTTTTAATGTCATCAAGACTATATTGGCTAGAATAAAATACCATACTAAAAAGACACAAAATGTGGAGAAAAATGACTATGTGGTAAGAACTCAAATTTTGGAAACTTCCCCTTTTATTGTAATTTCCTATTTCAAGCACGTACCAGATGTAAGAACTTCTTAACTGATCTCCTGTTCGTCGACTCATTAGTATCATATTCATTATTGAGTTCCGTTTTCATATTTCACCGTTATTAAAATCTATACAATATTTTGCAAATTACTTTCCAGCAAGACTGTAGCTTATCCACAAAAGTATAGCTAAATTGAATGATAGCTGTTAATTCACACAGATTTATTTCCACTAGTGGTCAAACTTCAACAAAGGGCATCAATAAGTTTGTCTTATATGTGTGGTGTTTTAAATAGTCTTTTACTCATGACAGTAAACCCATACTTATGCACAGTTTGAAGAATATGAAACATTGATGTTATTAATTTATTCAGCAGACAAGCTATTTAAAATGCTTAAAATAAATACGAAGTCCAATCTATTACTCGATTCATTACATGTCACTCAGCTGTACCAGCGTAACATGTGGTGAATCAAATCATAGACTGGACTTCATATCTGAGTTTGTCTTTTGATTCCTTAGTAATTATTAGCATTATATATATGATTTACTTTTGATATAAAAGTTGTTCAAAAGAGCCTTGATAAGGGTGCAAAAGATTAATGAGGTTTCTTTTTAAAATATGACACCTAATATAATATATAAATTAAATATAATCTCCAACAAAATTCTGTATGTTTCTTGCTTCAACACCAAAGAAGAAAATGTAATTGACGAATTGAAACAATGACGAATAGAGAACATTTTCACTCTCCAATTTACAAAAAACAACAACAAAAACACATCTTTGCCAGAAAAGGATCTCATTCTGTGTTCTACAACCTGGAATCTTACATCCTTAAACTCTCATGAATTACAAAGATCCAACATATCTGACATATTCACAGCTCTTGTGGTAAACTTTTCTCTATGTTTAAATGTTTCTGACATAGATAAATAAATAATACTGTTTTTAAGTTACTACATGAGTAATTGAAATAGATGAATAAAAACACTAATATATACATACCTGGTATCTATCTGAGTAAGTACATTAAGGCATTAATTCTGCATTACCATGAATGAAAGTTGTTAATAAAGCTTCCTTCTAACACAACAACAAATACTTAACACTGGGGTTAAACACAAACTATAATGTAAGCAACTGTGATAGGTATGTATGTATCCTATGGATACAGGTTTAAATACAAAGACTGAAATAAGTCAATAAACATAAAGTTAATTTTACATAATATAGTATAAATATTGATTACTTTTCTATAATTAGTTTTTATGACAACTACATATACACTTACTGAAAGAGAAAACTAACACTTAGATGCTGTATCTGTCCTTCTACAAAATGGTTATAATGCTCATGTATGTGGAAGAAACTAGCAAGTACGTTGATTAAAAACACCACCTGAGAATTAATTATCAACTCTTTCCCAACTACCTGACAAAAGAATTTAAAGAAGAGGTTAACTTCTCATATTCTCTCCCAAAGCCACAAAATATCTTTAAAGATGAATGATATTCTGCTGCTTCTATAATTCTATAATGATTTCATGGAAAAACTGAAGAATATATTAACTTTATCCACGTACCCTAGGTTTCAAACAATAACTGACAAAACTGAATACCATGTTAAACTCGTCTATTAAAAATATAATATATAACTCAAAAAAATCAGTCAGGTACTATTTCAAAAGTCTCATAGCAAAATATACTGGCTGTCATTAAACTTATTTGAAATTTTTTATGAAACATAATGATCAAGATGCTTGGGTTTTATGTGAATCTTCTTTAGAAAACCAGCTAACATAAAACATACAAATATAAGATAGTTCAACAAAGTGTTAAAAATTTACATAATAAACCATGACTGTTCAAATAATACAAATGAAAAAGTATGTCACTGTATTATGAAGTGTAGCAAAAAATCAATACCATATTTCAAAAACTGTATGCATTTTGTTTCTCCAAATGTATAAGAAGACAAAATATAATGTTTATATACCTGTGGATTCAAATAATTAGGAAATAAAATTATACTAGAATGATAAAATTTAATAATGTTCAGTCTAAGTTTCTTTCAAAGTCTGTCCAAGATAACCTGAGGTATTAACTCCTTAAATCTTGTATGTACTATTATTAAGTAGTGTTTAATAACAAAGAGTTAATAAATATTAAGATTACATTATATGTATTACAAATAAAGTTTTTTTCTCAACATTCCTGCCACGGTGAAGCTGCTCATTACTTAGTTATTTCTCTCTCTCTCTTTTTCAGAACTGTAGTTGACAAAACTTTACATATGCAAACACGAAGATCAGTTAACAAAAAATAAGATACTTAACAATTAAAAATGCTACTCAAAGAACAACTATATATTAAACTCACTTTATAATACTGGTTCCATTGCTACATAATTGAATGAACATGATTAGTTAGGTTAGTTGGTGTTTTATAATACTGGGAAACGAAGGTAGAATTTTTTGTATTCTTCTACACATTCCTCAAATCATTTGTAGTGTTTATAGTGCTTTATTTGAAAATTTTCATGTATCATTGCATTCCTTTATTTATTTTTTTTATGTTAAAACTTCTGCTCTTCATTCTGATTGACTGTTAAGGATTAGGAAACAAAAAAGTCTGCAAAAAATAAGACAGTAAAGATAAAACAATCAACAGATTGAGTGAATATGACTTTGAAAAAGCTAACTCAACATGTATGAGTGAAATGCACATGTGAACTACTGTTTTCTAATTGAGAAATTCATCAACTTTATAGTTTTAATTTAAAGTTCTTACAATTAATCTATTCTTCCATAAACATAGAAGCTAGTGATTACAGGTATATAACATGTAAAAATAGGCCACTAATATCAAAATAAGTTCAGTATAAATAATCCTATGTGAAAAACACCTTTTTTTTCTTTAACTAATGGTAAGACAGATAAATTTATATACTTGAGAATTCTTCTAGTTGCGATAACATCGAAGCTTACATTAATCTATAAAAAATTAACTCCTTAAATGGGCAGGAGGTATATATATATATACATACACACACATCATAAAGGAACACTCCCAGGTTAAAACTAATCAATAATATCCACTTCTTACTAAAATAGCCTGTTTCCATTCACCAAAAATCAATTTTTAAAAACCTAGAAAGATATTTCAAATATAAAAATTGAGGTATCTATATGGAATACCTAACAGATCTGATTCGTTAAATGCAAAGTAATGAGAAAACACAAAATTGTACATGAATCATGCAGGATTTTTGTTTAAGAAGTAGCTGTCTTTTAACATGTCATCTCACAGAAATCATTCTAAAATACATCTACAAAGAAATAACGTGACTCTAATCAGTAGAAAATACTTATTCGTACAGTACGAATGCACCTACATAACAGTAATGAAATGGTTAAAAATCAATATTCAACAAGTCACGTTTTCTAAAGGTTACAAATTAAAATTAGAATTAATCTAATCATTTGACATCCACCATTTATGCATTAGAATAAAGTTACACAAAATTTCAGAACACTTCAAACAACCATTAAGAAAATCCATTCGTGTTACAACATTTTACCTATCTTCATTTGTCACTTTTAAGCGACTAAAAATTTTTTGTGACTTAAGCCCCACATTACAGCAAATCATTGAAAATGTTTAAAATCAGGTTGACTGACAACATACTTCACTATTACCAACTTAAACATAATTTTCACACTTATCTATAATTAACATTGGATAAACAACTCTTTGAAGTCTGTAATGATAAGTTAAAGTTCACACCATCTTTGTCTTTCACATACAACATTTTACTTAAACAACCTAGAATGAAGTTTTAATAAGAAACATCTTATTAAACAGAGTAAATGTTTATGATCAACCACTGCTTATGTTCTCATTTAAATGTCTGCATAGCTTGTTGGGCTTGAAACAGGAAATATTTTAACATACTTCTAATTAAAATTCCATAAGATGGCATAAAAAAAATATATATGTATATATAAAACGAGTCACTGGGATAATTTGTACTATCAGCTCTCCCACCACAGAAAAGGTAGGTAGTTGTTCCTGATTATGTAAGTCCACGCTTTTTCAGCATTCTACACAATGTTGACAAAGATATGTGTTTCACCCCATGAAAAGTGACCCTGTCTTCCATTATAAGTCTTTGTAAGTCTTTTAGCGTTGCATCAGAGTGTTCTTGTACATACCTGATGATGGTGTTTTCTTGGCTAGGGCTTAGCAGTGGTTGCCTCCCCCCTTTTCCCTTTTTCAAGAAACCTTCTGTAGAGAAATAGTAATTATAAAGGACGTCCCTACCATGCTGCTCCGTTTTCTGTATATTTACTGATGGAGTTGATTCTTTCTTCACAAACTTCTTTTTCAACACTTCTGGGGAGTTGGTTTCAGGATCCCTCAGGTTTGGAAACTTTGACGACTTCTCTGAAAGCAGCATAAAAGATCAAGACAAGAACTGTCTAAATAATTTTATGTAAACCCAACCAATACTACAGAGTATAAATAACTATAACCCCTAATCTTTTCTACTGTCTTTATACATTTTTCATTATTTTTGATAAAAATTACATTTTCTATTCAGTTATGAAGGCAAAACCCATACTGAATGAACAAACCGGATAACACTACATTATTTACAAAACTCTCTAATATACTAAAGTGAGTAGAACAACAGGATAATCTAAAAAAAATAAGCAAGTTTTTAATATCTAAAACTGTGAACTTTCACAAGCTATTAACATTACAAGTTTCCAATAAAAGATATTCTCAAGTTACAAAAGTCAGGTTTATTAATGATTTCTGATTGTCATTCGTGAGAACTTGAAAGCACTATATGAACAGTGTTGTAGGGAGTTTCATGATCAAGCAACTTCCAACACTTAGTAATTGCCATTCATTGTTCAACAATATCCATTACAAATTTTTATCACATTAATGTTATCGAAGTGTTTCTAGCAAATGTTTTGTAAATTTCTGAGTAAAAGGTACGGTCCGATTTAGCAGTCACACAAGCACATCATGACTCAAACAATCCAGTCACCAATAAAGTTCTTCATTTTAAAAGGAAATAATCAAATCCTCATCTCCATCTGTATGAGACTCGTGACATTTGTTCTCTAGGTCTTGCTCATTCTAATCTATTTACCACTCTCTGTGATGTTCTGAGTTTAACATAAATTACTCGTTGTAATATAAATATTACTAAGGCAATCTAATATTTATAGACTTCAATCTTCTTTGTTTATGGAAACATAAATTAGAAAGTGAGACTCACCTGTCACATCCTCTCTTTCACCAACTGCCAGTAATGCTTTCTGACATTTAATTTCATACTATTTATGACTAATAGAAATACAAAGTTTCAATCTATCAAATGATGTATAATGTTACACTGTTTTTGCTAAAGAGTATGGTCTGTTTTGACTCCAGTTTGAAAGTTTCTCTTGCAGTGTTTAGATCGAGGAGCTAACGAAATTAAGTTAGGCTGTTATGATATTAAAAGGTTAAAATTCAAGGAACTTGTGTATATATTTAAAATATTAAAATCCACAAACAAACAACATTTTATAATACACAATTAAAATCTTTATTTAAATCGATCAATGGTTGTAAAAGTCACTCAACATGTTTCAACGTAGTTTCACATCATCTTCTGGAGTGAGAAAAACAATTACTATGTGCTATATAAGTACAAAAGTCATTGTCATGTGACTATTAGTTTACAATTCAAAAAAGATCATGCTCTACATATTTTCCGATTTTTTTAACCCTTCATTTTTATTGAAGATTGAGTTGTTTTTGCTCCGTTTCATTATTTCAATGGTTTCTCTAATGTTTCTAGCAGCCATACCATTTGGTTGAGCCAAAATAACCATTTTTTTCCCCACTGGATGATATGTCCAGTATAATTTACATTTTCAGCTAATGCAGAGTTTTCAAATTTGTTTATAACATTTCTCTTATGTTCATTTATTCTAAATTTTAAGTCCCTTCTAGTTTGATCAATGTATGCACAATCACATTGAACTTTACATATATATACCTGTTTTCTCCACTAGGTTTATTTCATCTTTAGTTTTATTCAATGGTCAGTAAATATAAATGGCAATAATTATTTTTTTTGTATTTTGAACTTATGAAAATGTTGACATGATAAACCTGGGATATGTGGTAAAAACAACATTTTTTTTTTTTATCTATTTTAACAAATGTTGATTTTAGTTTACTTTTTTGTCAACCATTTATTTTGTTAAATTTTCTCATGGCTCTATCAAATACTACATGTTTAATAAGTTACAGTTAATTTTTTAAATCTGCTGAATTAGAACATAGTTTTAAAGACCTTTAAGCATAAGAGTAAAAAGCTGACTTTATTTGTTACTTTGGATGACATGATTCTTGGTGTGGCAGCATGATAACAGAAAAAGGTTTATGACAGACCATAGTTTCTAACTTATTCTTGCTTTTCCTAACAAGTGCATTCAAAAATGGTAAGCTTGTTTTCTTCAACTTCGTGAGTAAATTGAATAGAGGGCTCAAAGCTAGTTAAGTAATTAGCGACCTCTATCAAGTTCTCTATACCATGCCGCCACACCACGAACATATCATCGACATACCTAATCCATTTTTCCGGTTTAATTTTGCCATTCTGTAAAGCATCAGTTTCAAATCTATCCACAAAAAAGATCACACAACAAAGAAGATAATGAAGAACCCATAGTTAGGCCTTCAGTCTATTTATAGATCTTATTATTAAATTGAAAATATGAGTTCTCAAACACAAGTTTTTGGTAATTACTCAAATAGCCTCGAACCCTCTATTCAATTTACTTTTAAATAAAGATGAAGGGTTAGAAAACCAGAAAGTATATACATGGCATGATCTTTTTTGATTTGTAAATTAGTAGTCACATGACCATGGCTTTTGTACATATATAGCACATGGTAACTGTTTCTCATACTCCTGAAGATGACGTAAACCATGTTGAAACATGTAGAGTGACTTTTACAACTGTTGATTGGTTGTTGATTTTAATATTAGGCTCTCATGCCTTAATTAGAAAGCCAATCTACTCTCTCGACATAGGCTCAGGCGAATTGAGCAATCACTTGGCCACTTTGAACTTGTTTAAAGTCATTATAGTTTTGATACTAACTTTTAATATAGTATGTATATCTGCACAAAATTTGACACATTTTCAGTAAACATTACAAGTCTTTCACTTACAAAAAATCAGATTTTTTAGTGAAGTATTTTTAATAAACTAAAAAAAAAGATTTGTCCGTGAATATATCAAGTCTTTTTTTACTAGTCCGAGTGCAAAGTGATTTTCATGTTGAGATTAAAAATACTTTTCTTCATCTCAAAAATCTCAAATTTCTTTTTCGTAATCTCTAAAACCTCCTAAATACATTTCAAACATTTGTTTTCAGTAAAACTTCATATTTTATCTGTTACTTTCTCTACCCTAACTCTATACACAGTTGGTAAATTTGTCTGACCTCATAACCACCAAAAAGAAATATCAAAATAAATCTAAATTACCTTTTTTCTTTCTTTCTAGAATGACTTCAAATTGTAACATGAAAATAGATTCATTTATCCTAAGTAGCTTTAACCTCGTAACAGTATACTTCTATTTTTTACTTAAATTTTATTGTTTTATTGCCCTTTGAACTGTGTCTAATTACTATTTCCGCCATTATAAGTTGTAAATAACTTGAGGAACATGAAGCTCACATTACGCACGAGCTACTCTGAGCTGCTTGTATGTATGCCTTGTGTAACATTTTTATTATATTATTATTATCTATTTTACCTAATCTAACTAACTAACCTAAAGAGATTCCTATTTTTACATTTTAGTTACTTTTATAATAATGTTTTATAATATATGTTTTTGTGTATAAAAGACTTTTGTACAAACAAAAGTTTACTGAAAGTATGCCAAATTTCATGAAGATAGAAGTACAATATTACAAGTTATAGTATGGATACTCTCATTACAAATTGGTGGTTACAAAGTCAGTGTAATCCACCAACACAGCATGGAGAGTTAAACTACAATCATTTATTGTTGCAAAACATAATAAATGAGTAAAACAATTAATTACATCTTTAACACTTTCTATTTCTATATAAAAATAACGAGTCACTGGCAATAATGCTTGGAGATGGCTTGAATAGGTAATGAAGAAAAACTTTAATACAAGTTTAACATAACAACAAATGTACAATGTTTCAACAAGGTTTTGTCATCATCACTGACAATATGATAAGCTCTATAAAATACAATATCAATGAAATTATCCTCAAATTTAATTGGTTATACTAATGAAAAATAGGCTTAAAATCACAGGCACAACTTCTGGTTTGTTTCTAACCCCACAGTAGAATGTGGGCTTTATCATGGCCACAATTAAGTTGAGTTATTCTGATAGTCTTAAAAGTAAATCTTAGAAATATACATACTACCTAGCTCTTGGTTCTCATCAGAATACTCTTTTGTTCCAGATTCAGCCTGGTAACTTGTCCCAGCCACAGCATGGACACCAGATGTGTCAATAAATGGCATGACGGACTGACTTCCTATACTGTCTTCGTCCACAGAACTACTAGCTGTCGAACAATCTGGCCGAGATTGAAGATGAACTGGTTTCACATCTGTACATTCTGGTGAAAAATTTGTGTATTTTCAAATTAAAATGATCAACAAGATTAAAAACTAAGATATACTGACAGTAGAAAGACTGCAATCAGAGTATTACATATACAATCCTTCTGGAAAGTTACTGGTAGAAAGTAGAATACCAGTTGTTCCATTATTTTTAAATATATATGGTACAAAACTTAGAATTAGAATATCATCATTATTCTTAAGTGTACATAGTATAAAAAAATCTAGGCTTAGAATGTTACATGGTAAAAATTTAGAATGTCTCAACTGTTCTCAAGAGTAAACTGTTAAAAGTCTAGACTTAGAATGTTATGCTGTAACAAGTTTAGAATGTCTGAATCATACTCAAGAGTTATGATGCGCGGCAGTGAAAGCCGCAAGGAAGCTGTCGCGCTGATGTCGCTAGACTCGCCCAGAGGACTAGTCCCGAGTGCTTGT
>NW_013666707.1:99913-114365 GCF_000517525.1 Limulus polyphemus | reverse complement strand
GAAAATATAGAGTTAACAGTCTGGGATTAGAGATCCTAATAATTTCTAATACGTGGTAAAAAGTCTATGAGCAGTGAACTTTGATCATTCCAAAAAGTATATGAAATGAACAAATGTCTTCATGTAGACTTCCTTTTGACTTGCTACAAAATTCCTAAGTCTTTACATATATTTACTCAACATGCAGCCTTGAATCAATCAGATCACTTAAAACAGTGCCTTTTAAGGTTGAATTCCTGAAAACCATTCATATTTAAGCATTCAGTTATTTACTTCTTGAAGTGTAAAAGGATTCAATCATTTTTTAAAGTGGAACAGTATAATTACCACATTTTCTTATCCATTATAACCTCAATCAAACCTTTGGTAATTCATACCCATATTAAGGGAAAAGACACAGTTTACACATGTGAAAAATTTAAATGTAAAATCATTTTTCCATCCACACTTTACACCAATCCTGCAATAATCATGAACTTTTGAGGCATGAAATGAACCCTCATAGAGAGAAAATTTATTTCACAGAGTTCATTCAATACTTTTACTGGATGTAAAATATATTACAAAGACTTTAAGAATAGTGAAATTCACCCTCGAGGCAAAATCACATTTTATTAACTTCTCAAAGTGCAAACTGGAGTATTCTGGACATAACCGATTTAACTTAATTACTCCTAACTTTAAAAGAATAATTCTAATTTGTTTATTGTTTCATTTTTACAACTTTCTCTTCTTCACTGACTGTTAAACTCAGGATGGAATTAAAGCTACAGACTTGATCTATTCCACAGTAGAGAAGGAGAGAGAGAGAGAAAACTTATCTTAAGCAAATGTAACTAGATATGAAAGTAAAAGAAAAGAGTGTTGATGTAAACAATATAAATAGTACTCTGCAATAAATAAAATTTAGCAGCTAAATAAGTCTAAAAAATCGATGACAGAAAAAAAATTACATGATAATACAAAATTTATAATTATAAAACTGTCCACAATAAAAACCTAGTTAAATATAAAATGAATCAGAATATTATAATCACATACATACATACATACATAAGAATTTGAGAGAATACATTTCATAATAAAAATACTTTTCAACAATTCCTTTTTAAGTTTTGGTTTATGTTTTTAAACTGGCATTGTTTCTTTACATCTGTCATCTAATACACAATTAGCTGATCCTAATTCTTCACTTTTAATGTGTAGAAAAAAAAAAAATCAGTACATTGTGGTACGCTACCTATAGCACTGACCCCTTTTGTTGCATTGAACAAAAGCCCTTAGGTATTCAACATTTATTGTTGAACAGAAAATTACACAATAGTCTATCAGTTCTCTGCCAAACACAGATATCATAAATCTATTTTCAGCATTATAAACCCCCAAACTTACTACTGATCCATTTGGGGGAAGGGGCAACAGTTGTTTTATACAGTGCATGATGTTTTACCAATACATATAGAAGTGTTTACTGTATTTGATTTTGTGCAATGTACACCTGTTATCTGAACACACTTCTTTAGTGACTCATTTCTTTTCTTTACTTCATTGTCTAGTCTGTGTGTAAGATTGATTAGCTCTTTTTCAGGATTTGGTACAAGGAAGAGAAGTGAAACAAAGAATTTAGTAAGTCTCTACATCATTTATGGCTTCTTTCTTTCCTTCAGTGAGTAAAAGAAAGTTCACAATGAATTAGCTTATATTTAGGTGTCTTTTATCCAATTAATTTGTAACTCATTCTTGAATCTATCATTCATAAATGGAATTGACCAGGTTACAAAATTATGCATTTTTTACTCAAAAAATTTATTTTTTCTTTTTCGTATTGCATTTATAAACACAACTGAAATGGAAGCGAGTACAGGTTCAGTGTACTATAAATTTGTGAAGTTGATAAATAAAAGTATCTGTTTGTGAGAATAAACTGTAAACATTGTTAGAAAACTTCTAAAGAAATGCTGAAAATATAAAGGTTTAATTGATTTATTCTATCAATTTCATTCTTATTTGTAAGCTATATGACATGAGTATAAATGGACAGAAAAGTTACACTGAAGTCATAAAGGACAAGGTTCACTTGGAAATCAAATTCTAATACCTTCTTTGTAAAGTCAGTCATTCGTACTATCTAGATGTAATAAGACATAAATCAATAACAGAAGAATTAATCTTCTCAATAAACAGTGCTTCAACAGGTGATTCCAAGTAGATCATACAGGTCAAAGTGGCATGTTTTATGACCTTTTGCTTAGTCATTAAACTGTGACATTTTGCTATGATTTGGCTTCAGTCAAATGGATACAAGTATATTTTCAGTTCAATGTCAGAAATGAACAGAGGTGTTGTAAGTGTGTATTAGTGTCACACAGGATACCTGTCACCTCAGCCTTCTACGGGTAATCTTTCATAACAAGACAACATCTTCTTTTATCTGAGATCTTGATGATAATTCACGGTTTTGCTTACTTGCCAAAAAACACTGCATTCTTCTGGTGAAGTGTCAGACTTTTTCGCAAGATTCATATTTTTGAAGTGATACAGTATGATCTTTAAGATGAATACATGCATGAAGTACAAGTCTAAGTACTCATGATTCGAGCATCTAACCATCCAACAATTATGATTTCAACTTCACTATTTGCCTATTAATGTATGTTAAACAATACAGATCTGCCCAAGTAGTTCAACCTGTTCCAATATATAGTTACTTCTCTTGTACACATAATGTCAACTGAATAACACTTCCAACTTCTAATACTCTACAATCATATTTACACGAGGTAGTACTGATCCTTAAAACTGGAGAAATTTACATGCTGAGGAGACACTGTTAAACACTTCTTATAACCTTCAAGTTGAGCACTAAACAAAAGTATGATGTTGCAATCTCTGAAAGTACACTTTCAATTATATATATAATTAATGCAATATGGATGAAGAAATACATAACAAAGTTTAACACCATAGCTTTATTGGGAATGATTAAAATGTGTGAAAATTGATACACATGCTCTTTGTGAACAGCCTCATACCTTGAATTAAAAACTTTGCAAATTTTTTGCAACATTAATGAGCTATGGGCAATTAATTTTAATTAGTGCCTTTGTTAATGGTAATTATACTCATAACAAAACAATTGGTGAAGATTTTTGAATTTTAAAAAATTCAAGTGTAATATCAACAAGTATGCTAAATTTCATGTTGATATTGGCTTTAATGTTAATAAATTGGTGACTCCAGTGAAAACTGGGTTTTGAGAAAACAGCCATTAAAGTTTTTCTCCACTTAAATATCAGCAAGCTTTTAGTAAATATTTGCATTTACCACATTTATCAGTGTTTCCTCAACATGTAAATTTGCCCAGTTTTTAGGTTCAGAGCTATCTTTACAAGTCACAAGAATAGGTTATTACAATAGTGTGATGGCTGATTAGTCAAAATCCCATCACTTATGATTTTGGAGTGCAATTATTAGCCTCAATCTAAGATTTTATTACATTATGACACATGCTTAACTTTTTCAAAAAGTAACACATTTTTTCTTACCTGTTCCTAAAAAGAAAGGGAGTCAGACCTGGTAGGCAAAGAAAAGTCAAACTAAAAAAGGAAACACATTAATGACTGGTTTAATTCCCACTACATTTCTGCTAACAGCATCATATTTGTAACACAAGTGCAATATTATACTTTTACCTTCAGAAATGACCTTGCTATATTCTTCAGTATTAAAAGCCTCTGATGATTCTCCCGTATTTGTTACTGACTGTTTGAGAAATGGACCTGAAGACTGGGTATGATGCTCTGAAGATGACTGAGGATGAAATTTCGAGGATGATGAAGAGGAGAGAGAAGGTGTACTGACTACAGTGTGAGCCTAAAGCATGATAAGAAAATAGAATGTTATTATATACCCTTAGATTAACTTTTTTTATATCAGATTTTTAAAATTCCAAGGCACATTTACGGGCATCTTAAGTAATGAGATCACTTCTAAGTTATTTGGAGAACTGGAAGAAATCATCATATTAAAATCTTTTAACAAGGCTAATGACACAAGAGAGGTGTTAGGCTGTCTGAAGAAGAGGGGAATTTGAGCAACCAAGGGATATACAACATTTGACCTGAACCTGATCTTCGTAAAAACGCAAAAATGGCATCTTTCAACTACTATCCTTATTCCATCAAATACATTTAATAAACTGTGACAAAGAACCTCAAACATTCTTCAATTATCAGTCATATCACAAATGTAGAAACTTAATAATCAGACACCAATAAATGGAGAGGCATATATACGTGCCAACAATAAGAAAGAAAACAAAAATACAAGTACCAATATCAACACAAAAAAGATGGATTTGTTGTGAGAAGAAGAATCCACTATACACTTTAAATAAAAGTCCAGAGATACTCCTTTTGGGTGTAGTGTTTATCTATTTATTTTTTTAACTATTACAATGTTTTTGACCACTCGTGTGGCCATCATCAGGTAGCTGTCATCTAAATAAAAGAAATATTAATTAATCATAAACTAAAACTTAATTTCAATCAAAACACAGGGGTCACCCAATATGTTTTCTAAATTGGAACAAAATGCTCGTGCAGTATTTTACACAATATGTGACAGTTACCTGATGATGGCTATATGAGTGGTAAAATGTTGAAATAAAGTTAAACACAAAATACAAATAAACAATCCACTCAAAAGCTGTATCTCTGGACTTTTATTTAAAGAAGATGGATGTCAATAATTAAAACAGAACATAAATGTTTCAACACTTAGGTGTTTGCACTAAGAACTAAATGAAAGTAGAGTATATAATAATGTCCACCCCACTACATCTATGTGTACACCAAGTGCTGACGAGTCCTTTCCTGATAACAGGGTTCTTTAGGGTAAATAGAATACGACAAATGTAATAGTAATTGAGACAACTCATATTAATAAATTGATATAATAACTGTTACAGTATTAACTTGGTGAAATGTAATTTCTATCAATTATGTCATTAAACATGAGAGTTAAGGTATGGATTTATTCTAATACTATGTTCTTTATTTTAACAACATAGCTATTAGTAATTATACCTTAGCATTTTAAATTCTTTTTTTGTTAATGTGACTTTTTTTTATGAAAAATTTAATGGAGGTGATATTTACATCAATCGTGTATGACATTTGAGTGTGTGTGGGGAGAAAGAGTTGAAGAGGAAGTAATGGTGTGTGTGCACAATGCTAAGGAATGGAGGTGATGACGAAAAACTTGTACGATGCGGCAGAAACCATGTGATGCCAATGTTAATCCAAAGACAAAATCCCTGAACTGCAGTACCTGACCCTTGTGCACAAAAAACACTGATAGTGATGGTACGCCACCACTATGGCACTGTGCAAATAGGAGCTGACTAAAACAAACTTGGACATCCAGAGTCCCAGTAAGAAATCCCAACTCAGATTGAGAAATGAGTAGCTTGTGAACCTTGGAGAATTTAGGCATTGATACAAATGAGAAAGAATCAATGACTGGACACCAATCTCCTGTCTTCTTAGGCCCAACAACCGAAGGGAATAAAACCCCGGACGAAATAGCACTACTCTCTCTCACTACCCCCAGACCAACCAAACTATGATAGCCCACAAACTAAATTCCAAATCCTGAGGATCTGCAGGAGATGGAAACCCTAGAAGTTGGGTGGATAATGGTGGTGAAGATGTGAACTGAATGACTAATTCTGACTCAAGGACCTGTAGTGCCCATGGTTGAGGTTACCACACGTTCAGAAATTCTTGGAGCTCAGCCCCACAAACCCAGAAGGCATACAATAATCATCCACACCACTGGCAGCATTCAGACAGAGCAGTGGAGGCTTCAGATATGGACAGAATCTATTCTGGGTACCATTGTATTGAAGGGCTGATGTCTGGGGTCGGGACCCTCACATAAGGGCAGAATTATGACCCCATGTCGTAGCTGATGAAAGTCGAGATGCCACTGACAACAGGGATGAATGTAGAATCTGGCAATTGAACCAATGTGCATGCTAACAATGGTTTCAGCTTGTCATCAATGAGGTAGGTGATCCTGAGAGTCTTCCAACAAAGTTTAGTGTTATGAAAACAAAACATTGGACATAAGAGTTGTAAGTCCATAGACTTACTGCTGTCCCACCAGAGGACATTGATCTATTCAGGTTAACTACAAACACCACCTTAGAACCTCTAATTCCGAGGAGCAGATGTATTACTTGAGAGTTGGTGTATGCTTCCACCTGGAAGTGGTAGGCTAAATCGCATAGTTCCAACAACCATGGTGGATAAGGCATAACTGTCCCTTCACATAACTCAGAACTAAACCTCCCTATATTAACCAAAATGTTCATGAATGGAGAGAAAACTAAATATTTCCTCCCAGACCTTTCAGCCATCAACTGAGGTGCAGACTCAAAAGCAACTGGGCAAAGACCCAAAACATCAAGCTCTCAATGAACCAACTGAAGAAAACAAATCAGAGGCAGCTTATCCCAAAGTGGCCTCTTTTTTATATATCATTTAAAACTATGTTTATTACTATTGTATGGAACAACATTTAGTCTGGTAATTGTTTTGTTAGAGCAAAGCAATGTTGGCCTATCTGCTATGTCCACCATAGGGAATTGAACTACGGATTTCAGCTTTGTAAGTCCATAAACTTACCACTGTCCCACAGGAGAACTAAGAAGCTAACAGACTAAAAGAAGGTGTAGGAAATAGTGAATCTAAATTCTCTCCAGAATGTTGAAGGATTGCCCTCAATTACAGCTTCAGAACCCCCCTGGAGGAACACCACCAAACCAAATATATGTCTCCATCTCACTATGAATAAGTTCATTAACAGTCTCAACCAAGAGTGACACCCCTCAGGAATTCATACTGTAAATCGGCTTGCCAATTTAAATTTTGTTTTTTCTTTTTTACAAAAATTAACTATGTAACACAGAGAATGCTCAAAGTATCCCTGAACAATTGTACCACTGGCAAACCCGCTAGTGATGCTTTGTCGAGAAAAAGTGATAACATTATCTGAATGAGGTGTATATATACAGTACCAGGATAGAGGGCGCACTGACATAGGTGGAGAGTGTCACAAGACAAATATTGCCAAAGGGCAATTAAGTGGGGTATAAAAGACTGGATCAAGCAAGAAACAATCAAACCAATGCTTAGATGGGCAAAGGAAGAAACCCTGGCAGTCAAGTAATAGATGTAGTGTGAGAGTGTGTAAGTATGTTTTAGAATAAACATGCTTTTGCAGGATGTAGCATGTTACAGACAGGCAATTAGTGGACTGTATTAATTAATCATCATGTTCATTACTTGATTATATTCAACTAATTTATTATTCTCAGATGACTCTCTGATAGCTGGGATAATGAGAAACACTAATTTCAAGTAGTTGATAATTTTTGTAAGTTGTGACACTAATCAAATATACTGATCAACCTTAAATTAATGAAATATAGTATTGAAATATTTTGATTACTTGGATAATTGGAATAATTAAAAAGGTAATAATCAGAAACACTAATATTCATTAGTTGGCTATTTTCATGATGCGATAACCTTAACTTTACCAATGGATTTTTCAATCTCATTTACAACAGAGCTTTAATCACTCACCTATGAGAATCTATTACATTGATTAATGTAATGTAAAATAACGATTAATCAAAATTATTATTATTAAATCAACAGTTCCATTAAACATTAACAACTGATGTTGAATATTAACTGATCTTAAGACAAGAAATTCACACCATCATATTTGGTTTAAGTAATAAAAAAATAAGAATAAATTAAAATAATTATTCTGATATAATGAATTACAAACTATGTGACATTGTTGTAAAGCTGCAATGCTGGGGAAATTACCATATTTTACAGCATATAACATGCACCCATATTTTAGCAAAGAATATTTATGGAAAAAAAAACATTTAAGTGTATCAACGCATTTGATGTTTACTCCAAATAACATAAAATCTGCATATCAAGAAAAACTTAATTTCAATGAAATTATCATACATACAATGTATTAAATGAAGTTTGCATAACAAGAAAAAACTTTTTCAGTCAAACAACAAGGTAAAGAGCAAAATACACTATTGTTCTGTAAAAAAAAGAAAAAAAAAAGGTTTAATTATCTAAATATCCAGCAAAATCTTCATCATTACTGCTTATGGTTAGTGAATTTTCCTATCTTCAGTTCCATCTAGTGCATTATAATGCCACACTTTTTGAAAGCCTTCACAGTTATTTCTGTTTTTACAGCATCCCATGAACTGCTCAGCTATAGTGACATTAATTATCTTGGATTATTATTATTATTATCTGTTATAAATCCATTTATATTTTTAGCAATTTTTTTTCATTAATTAAAAGCCCAGTCATATATTTTTGTATAGATAAATTTTTATATTTTAAAATACAGTTGTTTGGGAAAAAGACTTGGTAGAATTTAGCTTATGGGAGCAAACATGAGAGATGCATTTTCTTTCATTTCACATATTAGACAGGATGATTTTTAGATGCTTTTTTAGGAACAAAAGTGCGTCTTATATGCGGTAAAATATGGTATGTATTAATGAATTAATCGGAAGTAATAAGGAGAAATCATAGTGAAATATTTTGGTTACTTGGACAGATGAAAGATTATTACTGTTAATCTAACACACTAATATTGATTAGTTGGTTATTTTCATCACATTGGTTGATTTGATTGTAATAACTCTACATCTTGAGCAGGAAAAGTGGACATCACTTGATGTAAAACATAAGTTTAGTGCAACAAATACTACATTACTATAAAAAGGGGATTATGCCTAAAACCATTCCAAATTTGTATTTATACAAAATGAACAAAATCCATAAACTCTAATCTGTTTTTAACTTCAATTGTTTTAAATGGTTTTAGCTTGAAGGTATAAACCAAAGTATGCAATTATACTAAGAATAAATGTAAAATAACTAGCACAATACCATCTGCTACAAATGAGGAAAAAAACTGAGGATCATTAAAAACTACATTTTTTTTTCTTATCAGACTGACCAGCATTTATCTAAAATTACTAAAGTTCCAAACTGGAGAGCGAAAACCCATTTTTTACTGGTACATGATACTAGAAAAATTACATCCTGTGGTTACTTCACACAACAACAGTATCATTTCAAAATACATACCTGAGATTCTAAATCACTCGATTTTAGCTGTTCTGCATACTCTGGTGGTTCTATGTCGAAGTTTCCATCGTTAAGAGCAGAGTGGGTTTCTTCTACACTCGTTGCTTCTGGACTACTCTGAAGTTGTTGAATGATATTTGGGTACACAAATGTTGAACTGGAAGAAGGTATCAAATTCTTCACTTTAAGAGGTAAATGAGACTCTGAATCAACAGCATTGGTTGCTGGCCGACGCTGTGGTCGAACCTTTTTTCGTCGATTTACAGGGGTGGAAACTTGTTTTTGTGCTTCCTGATGAGGTTTAGAAAACTGTACAGAGTCTTTAACTTGTTGTTCTTCTACAGCAGATATTTCACTAGCACTTGAAGGTTGTTCACCGTTTACACTTACATCTGCTAACCCTTTCACTTTTAAAGCTTCAGCAGTTTTCAGTAAAGGCGACAGCTGGTTTTCAGAGATATTAACTTCCCCGTGGTAGATAAAGTCCACAACTGCTTTCAGCTCTGCATATTTCATATCTTTCATGATGACAATTGGATGTTGGCATGGATTGTTCACAAATAAACTCTGGAAAAAAGGACTACTGGCAGACAGCACCAACTTATGAGCTTTTAAACTATGCCCTTCACAAGCCAAAGTGACATCCACGAGGGCTTCATTAGTTAACAGTTGTTCGAACACTGACAGCAAGTTTGACTGATGCCCTTTCCATTTTAGACAGAACTGCTGAGTCCCCATTTCAATTCCTATACTGAGGAAAAAAGCAAATATTGTACATAAAAAAAACAAAAAACACAGCACTTAAATATTTTGTTTTGTTATATAAAACTGTTATGTATTACGTTTTTGTCACAATAAATCTACAATCTGTAATAATGTTTGTTTCTACTAGAAACAATACAAGTCATTATAACAATCTTAAAAACATACATAGTACCAGGGTCTTCTACAAGCACCAATATTTGAAGAAATATTGTTACCTATCATAACGGTTCTGCAACCACCATACAATACAAATTTCTCAGAATAACAAGGGGCCATTTGACTCATCTATCTCAGTTTTCAGCTACAATTCTAATCCAAACCATATACCTGTTTTTGTACACCCAATACAACTTCCAAAATATTCGCCCAATCTTTTCTTAGGTTCCTTCAATGTTGGAACTTCTACCATACCTGAAGGCACACTAAATTTCATAAGCAGTCTACATATAAGTAAGGTAATTCTATCTAAACATGAATTGTTCCAGAGTTTTCCACATATTAAACTTATGTCCTTTAGTCTCCCAGTTTTTCAATTTTTTACAAAAATCATTTGAATTTTATTCCAAACCTATAACAAGGCAGAACTGACATATTAAATAATGTCAATGGCACCCTTAAGTAAATTCTTATACAAATAAGCACCAAGTAACCAGACACATGATCTGATAATGTAAATCCTCTACTGGAATCTATATCCACAAATATTCCTTTCAAAATACAATCAGCCCAATAAAAGGATCAGAATACTCTGATGTCAAAATTGCACTATTGAATTAAAAAACAATTACAGAATATAAACTTGTTTTTGTTCTACTACATATTTCTTTTTTAATACTGTAAAATTGAAAGTTATTCAATGAAAAAATGCTTCATTCATTTAATTTTATGGATAACATTTTTAAATCACAAAATTTGGTTTTGGGTTGATCCGGGTATGCTCCAAAAGAGATAAAATTAATTTTTGTGAATGTCCTCAATTTTTTCTGAGCATAATATGATACTTATAACACACTAAGAGGTAAATCAAAATAGCTTTGAAGAAATTAACACCAATTAAAACTGGTGAATCAATGAGAGCTTCTTGGATGATATGGCCAACTTCTTTATTTGAGCTTATACCAGTTCATCAACATTGCTTGATGGTGAATCATATGGTGCAAAGTGTCTTCCCAGAGGAGTGTTCTTACTTATATGGCACAGCTCCCTTATCAAGGGAGGGTACAAATGGGGGCTAAATGAGCCCAGATGGTCACCCAGCTGTGATGAGGTCTTGGAGTAGGTGTTTAGGTTTGCTGAATCCAAATCTGGCATCAAATGTTATGTTCCTGGCCCCCCATATAATCCTGGAGGCACCATGTTAGAAAGTGTTTCACACACACACCCCACTCACAAGCTAGTGGGGAAAAAACTATCACACTATGATAACTTCAGGGATGGAAGGGTTATCTTACAGAGAGATAGGTTAAGATCCCTTAGCTATTTTTCTTTTTGAGGAAAAAAAAAAAGAGGTAACAGATAATCATATTGAGTTTAGAAGATTATCCACGAAATTGATAGGATAGAGGATTTAGATTTCTTTATGCTCTATTCTTAAGACAACAGGATAGGAGGGCATACACTTATGATATGAATAAATAAATAAATAAACAGAATAAACTAATTAAAACTGTTTTATTTTATTAATTGGGTGACTAACTTATGAAAGGAGTTGCCAGTAGCAGTGGTGGAGTTTAAAAAGGGGAAATCAATAATTTCCTGAAAAATAAAAGATGGTTTAAATGTTTACTTTTCTGTAGAGAGTTCCTACGAGGACAGCCTTGACAGACCAGATGGTCCCTTGTTGTATGTACGTTATGTTTATTTTTTTCTTTTATGAACATGAATCATAGAAGAAAAAAAAACAGCATTAACAGACATACGGTGTTCTGCTCTTGGGAGTTAACGTGTCAGTTTAAGATGCCAAAAACATTGATTATCTGTAATTAAGTTTGAAATGAACCCTAACTTGCAATATGTATAAGCCTAAGCTAAGGAAATGTATGCTCATTCAACTATGAATGACTATTTTTAGCCACTGGTATAAAACTCAACCCTTAGGTTGAATTATTTTTATCTCCATATAATCAGGTACATCCAAAACCAAAACTACTGTCAATTATTGAAGTTTACATAAAAATTTTGGATTATTCTTTATTGGGTCTAACTAAAAAAACAATTATAAGTTTAATGTTAGGTATAATTTGAGCATAAATGTCACAGCCAATGTTTCTCACATTTATATAATCAATCTACAGTAACACTGGGGATGAATGCTAAGGCACAGAACAGTAACAATCAAGTTTCCCAGGCATTCCATATTTACATACCATAACACAAAACTTACTTATAATCCTCTATAGATCTACTTGAAATGTTTTTTTTTACCTTATCAACCAGGTTTAGGGTATCTTTTTATTAATTTCTATTCTTAAAGTACATTTAAAATACTATCCTACCCTGTTACTGTTCTCATTAACCTAAACCATGGCAGGCCTGGCATGGCCTAATGATCAGAGCACTCAACTTACAATCTGCAGGTCACAGGTTCAAATCCCCAACACTGAACATGCTCACCCTTTAGAGTTTCTGTTAGGGCCCACCACCCAAGTGTAAAAATTCTTGACTCATACAAAATTTCCAAGCAGCCAACCCTAAAACTAGATGGGATTAAGATTAAATGAAGAATACTAGCCTAGTAAATACCATCAAATATGCTTCAGTCAGAAGAATTACATTAACTGTCCATATAAATACAAAAGAATGATAGTGTGAGTTTTTCCTCTGATATCAGAAATGTAATTTCAAGTCCTACAAACAGAATATCAAATATCTAGGTGATATAATAGTGTCATTCTTAGTATTAGTAAAAACATGACGTCAGTCACATACGAATGAAACGTCTATATTAATATTATAAAATATTAATTTATGAAGTTCTCATGTTAAACCATAGAAATTACATTAGCCTTAAACAATTTTGTTACTGCAGTTAAAAAACAATTTAAGTAACTTAGTCTTAGTACTACTACTACTAACAATAGTAACATTACTATACTAAAGCTAACCTATGGCAGTGCTCCTAATACTATAGTATAGCCTATAGTTATTCTGTAACACTAACAGTTACTAATGCTTATTAGTAATAGTGAAAACCTCAAACACAAACAGTTTATTTAAGTAAAATATTTTGTTTTTCATATGTAACCCAAAGTTCTACAACAACTAATTACATTAAACACTTTCGCATGTATATAACGTTAGGCCTAATTTAAGGTCAAGGATTCTAACATTCACAATATGTAGACTATGCTTATATAATGCAATTAGCATAGCTAACCCTAACTTGCTTTATGTTCCACTTCGACCGTGAACGTTAGTCGTCTTAAAAATTCATTACAGTTACATAAAACATCAATATTCTTATCCCACTCAGATGATCAAGAATTACTTACATACAATGTATAATACAGAATCCTACAAACCATGAATAAAGACACTTTTACTTAATTTAACTTGAAAAATCGGTCACACAAGCACCTACTATCCGTATTAATGCGTTTGGAGGGCGTCGGCTGGCGTTCAGATAGAACATTGACCCTAACAGTTCTACTCAAGAGATTTGTTATTTAAATACCGGTAAAGTCTTTTCAATTAAGGCCTAGATACGAGATGCTTAATATTTTTAAGAGTATTTGATGATCTATACACAAAACCAAAGAAGACAATCAATGTGAGAAACCAGAGCTTTAACTTAAGTTTAATAGTTTAAAACATGGTTACCACATGGTTCATACTAGTATGAACAACGATCATCAAAGAACATTTGAAACAAAATACTTTGTAAGGTTCTAAATTATTTTTAGACCAATTTAAAACGTCACTTTCACCAAATAAAAATTATAACCCTGTCTTCCCAGGGTTATCATTAACAGATTAAGTAGTTTTAAGATAAAAGCTTCGCTAGCCTTCGAATGTGTTTGATTTTTATTGCTGTTCATATTACTGCTTTTCTTAATGTTTATCTCTCAAATATAGATAACCTACTAAATTGTGTGACTTTAAGTAAAGGAATGGGTGTGCTTTAAAAAGACCAGAACTGCCAAACCCATTTTTTAATACGTTTAAAGGTAAAGTACAGTCCTTCAAAAAATGTGATGAATACTTTCATCGCCCTAAGTTCATGAATCATGATTCTTTGCGATATAACAAAGTCTCAAGTATTTAATAAAAATATACATGGCTAATTTTATTTTACTGCTTTGTTAATTATCACAAAGTTGATATTTAAATTGTAAATCTAAAACCAACAAGTGAAAGAAAGCAAAGTATGTTACAATATATGACACATACTACACCTAATAATGGCTGGGGACAGGAACTAAATGGGTAGTTGTTTAGTTTGTTTTAAAAAGTTTTTTTTTTAACCCTTTTAT
>NW_013666707.1:93053-98982 GCF_000517525.1 Limulus polyphemus | reverse complement strand
TTTATGAACTACAACTTATAAAGTGTGAATGAGATTAAGCAAATGAATTGCAATCATTATATATATTTTATTTACGACATTTATAAATCAGATTTATAAGGAAAAATTAAAAACAAACCTATATCTCTAGAATTTATCTTTATCAGCTCAATATTTCCCTATTTTACCACAATTCACTAATCCAGTAAACTTGTAGATTAACAATAGCTCCTGACGAAGTAACTCATGTAACCACGTAAAAAACCTGATTCAGCGTGTTCTCTGTGTAAGGACATTTTTTTTTTTTGGCTTTTGTTTGTAGTTAATCACAAAGTTACACAATGGGCTACCACGAGTATCGAAACCCGGTTTCTAGCGGTGTAAGTCTACAGACATACCGCTGTACCACTGGGGGCATATCAGAACAGACGATTTGTTTGTTTGTTTGAAGTTAAGCACAATAAAACACAACGGGCTATATGTGCTCTGCCCACCACGGGTATCGAAACCCGGTTTCTAGCGTTGTAAGTCCGCAAACATATCGCTGTGCCACTGAGGGGCAGGACAGACGAGATTCCTATAAAATGACATTACTACTTGGACTAATAACTGAATGATGTCATTAAAAGCTTTGTTTAGGCTTTCATTTTGTTCAGTTTTCAGTTATTCGTTAGCAGGCAACAGTGTTTCTTTTTCCTTTACTTTAGATAGATATTTATTTATTCAGAAAATTATCAAAACGTTTCGCATTTAAGTGTGTTGACGCACGTTTTTCGCATGTAGATAAACTGCTCTGACAAGTCACGTATTGTCCAGGATGATCCACCTCGACATTCACGAGTTTCCAAATGCTGAAGTTATTGGGGATTCCTTCTGGCTTAATGGTTTTGTTTCAACTTCGCTAGTCATACAAAGGAGTAGAGACATTAAAGTATCTGTTTTCACTTTTATAAACACAGTTCTGACATGATTGAATTTAAAAAAAAGAGAGACTGGAAAACACATTTAACAACAACAACAAAAAACAACATTATTCTATTTATATATAGACAAATAATTCAGTTCAATCAGAAGACGTACTTTCAAGACCAAAGATGTTAACTATTCTCTCCAAATATTCGAGAGAGCTATACCAGAAGAAAATGTATAGCCCAGTCATTACTAACAGAGTCTATCGTAGCTAAAATAGCTACAAATTGCACATTTCCATAATCAGTTAATAATATATCTTTATTGAAGTACAATCAGGTAATTTCTTTAAATTTTTTGCGCAGGTGTTCTACATTCATTACCACTTATGTTATTAGTGAAAAATTAATTAGTTTATGTTACAAATTAAACGTAAAAACTAAAATCCAAATGAAACTAGGAACTAAAATTAAAAGTATTCTTCCGAAGTTTTATAGTATTTAAAAATACGGCAACGGTATAGAATATAAATGGGCTGTTTTTCTATATAGACCTGATGAAAGGAACATGAAAAACGAAAACATTTAAACGTAAATGAACATGATTGAAAAACAACACGAAATTAATTTTTAAAAGGTTATAGTATTGAACTTAGAGAAAAAACCAAAATATGGAGAGAAAAAAAAATTGATAGTGCTAAGAATCAAAGAATTGAAACCTCACGTAAAATATTAGAAGCACTGTTATATTGGAATAAAGTTAATTAAATTAAAGAACAGATGAAGCTAGTATCATCATAAATACAAATAGTTGATTTGATGTATTTGTACTTTGAATATTGTACGTGATAATATCTCACTATTAGAATCGAAACATAGTATATTGAAATATATCTTATTATCTCCCAAATAGCTGTTTCAAAATTGTATATACACTCCACGTGGTTTAACACTGGGGTTGATCTTACCAAAAGATTAGTCCCTTGTCTCAAACTTCATGCTTATACAATTAATAAACTAAACTCTCTAAGGAGTTTGAGTGAAAAAAGAAATCTTTAACATATATAAACTTAAGCTAACTCTAACATTAGAATTACAGTTAATCAAATAATAGTTCTGTACTTGTACACACAATTCAACTTACAGTAATCATAGTTGTATTATCATCATTTGTGCATATAACTGAATACATGACAAAGCTGTATCTAAGAAATACTAAACACAAACTTACTCTGTATTTGAAACTAAATCATGATAATTGCACTAAGCCTACACAGTTAGTAACCCAACAATGTACCAAAGTGTAACATATGCTACAAAATAGTTACACTTGTAATAATTTACATTTTATACTTCCTTAACTCGGCTTCGAGCCCAAAACCTCTCCAGGTATATGTATTTTCCAACAACCCCCATCCTTGGGTCTTATCTCAGTGTTGCGAGACGGTCACACGTTGGGCACCTATTTTCCTTACGGTAGTATCAATTTGTATTACATCGGCTCGGATTCAAACCCAGGACCTCTCGTATACCAGGCAAATACTGTACGAAGGTAGTTAAAACATTCACCCATAGTACAAGTAGTAAAATACTTTTCAACAACTTAAACTACCAAATACACATAACTTAGCAATTTATAAATGAGTAATTAAATCTATATCTAATCATGTGATAAAGTAGTACTAATTAATAGGGCTAATAAAAATCCCTCAAAACAACTTAAAGACCATAATAAAATATTTAGATTTTATTTTTTGTCTTACATTTATTCCACCTTTTATTTTCATTCCATTCTTCTCTCTCTCTCTCTTTGAATCATTTTTCTATTATACATATATTTCGTATTGTTGGACAGCGTTAAGTCTATGTACTTACAACGCTGAAATCCAGGGTTCGATTCCACGCGGTTGACACAGCTTAATGTGGCTTTGTTATAAAACAAACAAATATTTTGTACCACTATCTCAATATTGCCCCGGCGTACACGTGCGTGCTGAAGAGTAATGACAAATGTATATTTTTTTTATTGGAATCATTCTCAGACTCTTTCATTTTATTCTACAGTTTTTTAAACGAACATTGTCAGGTGGTTAGAGCGTTCGACTCGTAATCTGCGGGCCGCGAGTTCGAATCCCCGTCCCACCAAACATGCTCGCCCTTTCAGCCGTGTGGGTGTCATAAAATGATGGTCAATCCAACTATTCGTTGGTAAATGAGTAGCCCAAGAGTTGGCGGTGGGTGGTGATGACTAGCTGCCTTCCCTCTAGTCTTACATTGCTAAATTAGGAACGGCTAGCGCAGATAGCCCTCGTGTAGCTTTGCGCGAAATTCAAAACAAACAGACAAATTATCTCAATAAAGATTTGTATGTAGACAAAGTTAGTCAGTTTCTTTCAAATAAAACAAAGTTTAAATATCTGAACTATGATCCTACTTGAGAAAAGATGTTAAATTACAAAGACATTTGTTAAAAGTTAAAAACAGTGATGTCATTTCTGAAAAGGGTTACCATAGCATTAGACCCATCAGTCTACAACGCAGTATTATTTAAGGATTACCTAAAATTAATAAGACTGACTGTCCCATTCAACCTGTCTATTAATTTGGGTACGTATAATAATAAACTAGAACGTTCTTTTTAGTTAACTTTATGAAACCATTCACCAGAAATAAATACTAAGTTAGATACCGTTTTGATTTCTCCAAGTACATCAGAAATATAAATTTCATTGAACTCGTATACAGTGTAAGTTTTGACATATAATCTTTATACATTAATATCCTATTAACAGAAGTAATTGACTCATGTACTAACTTAATATCTGATAATTCTGAACTTATAAATGGTTTAACTAAAGACGTATTTCTTAATCTGTAACTAAAGAATCGCATATTTTTGTGTCAAGGAAACTTATTGACTAGATAATTGGTGTAGTAGTTGTGTCTAAAATAGCTCCTTGCTTAGTTAACACTTTTTTCCGTTCTTTGTCAAATTATACTATTGCACTCTTCGAACACGAATGTCATTCTCAGAGGTTTTTTATTATATTTAAATGAGACATCGAATGATTAACTTTACTGTTGAAGAAAAACATTATTCTCTATTATTAATTTTAAAACTTAAAGTTTTTAATCACGAGGCAGAGTTATTGGTATCTTATTATGTGTGCGTGTTTTGTTATAGCAAACCCCTGATTTTAGCATCGTAAATCCGAAGAACGTCTCATTATCACAAACCAACGTTCTGATATTTATACCGTAACTATACGTTTCGGTTTTCAAGAATTGAATGTTTGTGTTAATTCACATTGTTTTTTAATATACCATGTACAAAACTGACGTTCTGTGTAGAACTTTATAACATCAAAAATTATCTCAAGAAAAATGATTTTATTATGAAGAAACACCATTGAAGAGTGAATACTATACTCAGCCAATAATGTTTGTAGGTTCTGCAAGTTCTAAAATAAAGAAATATATTGAACATCTTAAAATTTTCATATCCACAAATTTTTCGAAAGTCATTTTGAAACTCGAATTATACGTTAAAGGATTTTTAAAGGTTAAAGATTCGATTACAATACTATGGCAATCGTAAGTTTTTGTTTATCCGAAGGTTTTAGGTTTATATTGGGTTCCATGATACGCTACCTGGCGACTTAAATAATAATAAAAAAATCTCTAACTGAGCGAAGGGAGCCATTTCGGTATTTCACTTAATAATCAAAACTTCAACGACACGTGTAACAAAACAAATTGCGATAAATATTTCGGCATTCTTTGCTTAGCAGAGAATGAAAAAAAAAATGTTATAGATAAAGGAGCCTCTTAAAAGTTTAATAATTAGACATTTAGAGCCATGCTTAATTTATACATCTTCGTCTATCATAATTGGAATGATGCAATGTATTATCGAATTAGTAAAAATACATATAATACTTACCTTCAAAATTTAAATGATCCAACTGTTTCACATGTTAGTGTTATTATTAAATATTAATATTCTACCCTTTCCCTTGTAATTCCGCAAGTTTGTTATTATCAAATTCAAAGTTAAATACGTTTGAAATGAGCGTAAACATATTACCAGTTAGGGGCAGATTCCATGGTTTCCCAGGGTAAAATCCACAGTATAAGAACAAAATAGTTCATATTTGATGACGAGGAACCCACTTTGAGACTAATAATGGTTGGAGACGGCTTGAATAGGTAATGAAGAAAAACTTTAATATAAGTTTAACATAACAGCAAATGTACAACGTTTCGATAATCATCATCAGGTGCCAGTTCATAATTTTATATAGAAAACATAGACGTTTGTTACGGTAAAAATACCCTTATTAAAATATAATTTTGTTAAAAAAATCCATCAAATGTTTCGAAATTTACAATATCATAAATTATGAATTAACTTGCAAGTTTCTATTATAAATAAACGTTTTTATTAGACTCGTACATACCTTTTAACGAAGAAACAGTAATTATGTTTTAAATATATTTATAGCACATAAATGAGTGGTTCCAACCCTTTTCCCGCGGATTTAAGTATTGCACAACCGGCAGTGTACTAATTTCAAAGACGAATAATAGACGGTCAAAACAATACCACGTTCACACGTTTTTCTGATAAACAGAGGGGCCAATTTTGACAATATATATATATAATGGAATACCAAAAACCGCCATTTCCCTTACGTAATAGAATAAACACTTATCAACAGATGGAAATTCTTAATAAAAAAAAATATTGTCATCTTTACTGTCAGTTAACGGATAAAAGGTGCTAACAACTGATCAATGACTTAATAGCACGTGGTAATAAAGCAGCCAATAAGGAAGTACCCCGATAATATATTACCCTGACATTATGACTCACTACCTTTGTTCACTCTTCATTCCAGAAAACCGAGACTCAGTGTGAATTTAAAGTACGCCTAACGAACATTAAGCCTTTTTGAACGTCTTCAGAAAGCAATTAACAACCTTTCACAAGGGCTTATACATAGCTATAAAGGAAATGCTGTGATTTTTTTTCCCCTCTT
>NW_013666707.1:90277-93031 GCF_000517525.1 Limulus polyphemus | reverse complement strand
GTTGTAAATCCGCAGACATGCCGTTGTACCACTGGGGGGGGGGGGGTCTAAAGAAAAAGAGATTATATTTTTAATATAAAGAAGTGGATATTAAGTTCTGATACTTACTCGGCATTAAAAGTTATTTTATAATTATTCCACGCAACGTCGAAATATAACAACTAATATTACTAAACAATTGCTAAGCTATGCCTAGTAATTAGCAGTTGGATTTTCAATAAAACCCACACCCCGGCTGTCTCAGAACACCAGAAAGATTGTCAGTGCTTGCAAGGAGTGGACATTGAAAAATGTAGTAGTAGTAGAATCATCACAGATTGCTCGTTTTATCCACTAGTAATAGTAACAGAGACAGGAACATCAAGATTCTGTATAGAAGTCAGAAATGTGTGTACTTATGCATACACCAAGAGCACAGTGGTAAAAAAAAAGACTAGTGACCAAAAAGGAACAATGCAGTTTTTTATGCTTATCGATGTTTGTGTCTAACTTCTCTAAAGTAACAGCTTTCTACTCTGACTAGCTTATTTGCATTTCGGTTGCGACCAAACATTTCAATCACTGAATTATGGCTTAGTTAACATTCCAGTGGTGGTTTAAACTAAGCTAAATTGTCCATCCATCCTAATGTCAGAAATAATTTGATTTGAGTGGTATTGCTGCAGATCCAAAATGTCAGTTAGAGGGAGGGGGGATTTTAAAATATATTTATTTCTACAAACACACCCTTATATCGAATATTTTGCGCATAAAAGAACAAACTTACTAAATCTTCTTATATGTTTAGTATTGTGCATGTATCGACCCTGTGGTAAAGTTATGAATTTTGGAACTGTTGAGTCAAACCCGAATTTATGCAATACCACAAAATATTCCCCGCAACTTAAGCTGTGTATGTGTTATAAAAGTAATGCTTAACTACCATTACTTGAATGTTAGAAAATTCCCTGGTGGAAAGGATCCTACATTACTAACATTGCTTTTGAGCTTCAAAAAATCCAGAAGTGTGATTAATAACTTCTGACAAAATGATATTATCATTAGAAATAGATAATTTAGAAGATGCCTTTTCTATCAACATATTATCGTTTTTATATTATTAGTATAAAAGAACATATTGACTTCAGGTTTAACTAACGAGTTGATTAAAGCAATTAAAAACAGTACGCCGTGTCATTTTTATATATACGAGATCTAAGAAATTAATGACGTTATATTAACTTCACAAATAGTCTTTAGATTATTTAAAAAGCCCAGAATAAGGAAAAAATGAGGTAATTTATTTAATACTAACTGGAGTATCCGTCTCCTGAACAGAAGTTACGTAAATTCTTGATTAATGAAAGGTTATCTTAGGACAAGAAAAACAACAACAAACCTCCATACCAAGTTTGAAGATCCATCTACAGGAGGCGAAGTAGTGGTAAAAAACACCTATAAAAACGCAAAATTGAAAATTTTGATGTATCTTTCCATGGACCCAATGAACCTCCATACCAATTTTGGTGAAGATCCATCTACAACCTGCAAAGTAGTTACATGGGCATACAACATAGTGTATTATCATATTTATGTATATTATTATTATTACTATATGACAGACGATCACAACACTGTTTGCTACAAATTAGTAGCACTGTTGGACCCACAACACCCTTGTATTTTAGTGTATCGAATAAAACAATACCCAAAGTTCTTAAAAGTTATTTCGATATTGGATTTAATTTGCCCTCAACAACAGCATAAATAAAAGCTTCTGGTCTCAGTTGTGCATCTGGGAACAGCGTAAAAGACTACTACGAAGATTCCGTTAAAAAGAGCAAGTGAGAACTGAACTTTTTTGAAATACGGTTTATTTTTTGTACGTTACATGATTATAATAATTGTTGTAACACTATTTCAAAATGAAATACAACTATTTTAATTTTTTTTTGCAAAAGCAGGTAAAATGTTGATTATAATTGAATTTATAAATTTAACGATACATCAAGACCCGTTGATTTAATAAGCGCCAGATTTTGTACAAAATATACACAGGTATTTCTATACATTTGTTCTGTTTACTTCATGTATTCCTTTATTTGGACATTTTTTAAAGAAACAACTCCCATTTAATTTTGCGAAATTAAAAACCACAGTACCCCAATAATTATCAATCACAGAAAACTTTACAGTTCTTACAACATACATATAATAACAAAATACCTCGTGCAAGATATGTCCCAAATGTAACTAACTTGAAATAAACTATTTAAAATAAAACATCTATATATTTTCTTATATATTCATTCAAATCCACAGGTATATCTATCTATCTATATATATATAAAATAGGAAGTTTGTTTATTTTGTTCGCTATAGGAAACCAAACGGCCGAACTTACAAATTTTAAAATAACTTCATAATAACCAGTTTTTACAATACATTTAATGGTGCTATTTATTTTGTATTTGGTGTAGTATTTTATGACGAAATCGACAATTAATTATTATTGCGCCATTTTTTTGTAATAAACATACAACAATATATGCACAACAGAAATTAAATGATGAGATGAAAATGTGTTATAACAGCACGTAGAAAGAACAACAATAAAATGGACCTACAATATTATTGACTATTTGCAAATAGTAACTATGGAGACGACGTAATAAAATAAAAATCAAGTCGAGAACAACAACAAAGTTTTATAAACGAAAACCTCTTGTCGAGCATTGGCTATTATATTATTTCCCTGTCAATGTTCCCATCTTC
>NW_013666707.1:86562-89523 GCF_000517525.1 Limulus polyphemus | reverse complement strand
TCAGCTAATATATATTATATATATAATTGTGTTTTCTAGCTTTTAAATCTCCCGTTTCAGTAGAAACATTTTCTTTTTGTGAAGATAAAGACTTCACGTGGCCTATAAATTGCGCCAGAGTGCTTTTGGCACTTTAAATCTTATCAACCATATAACTTTAACAAATTTACAGGGATTAACAAAAACAGATTCATAAATTACAAAGTTTTACCTATGCACACATCACAAAGGAAAATTCTGAACAACATAATCCATTTCATATTTTTACTTGACTAGAAAAAGGAAAAATCAAATTGATGACACCGACATGTTTTTGCCGTTGTAAACTCTAACTGTATTACAGGTAACAGTTCTTTACGATTTTATCACGTAAAAAATATATTTATATATATATATATATAAATTATAAATTTTCAATTCTCTTAGTTCGTGGCGCGGATAAAAATGATTAATCATTCAAAAAAAGTAGAAATGAATTACTCAGTGACGTGCAAGTCCGTGCCTACTTCGTCTTATGCCCTAAAAGTGCCCTTTTCTCAGTCATAAAAATTGTCCACATTTATACCTACTAAGGCATGTCAGATTTTTCACCTGGCTTATTGCGAGTCAGAAAAAAAAGAAAAGAAATTCAGCTTTGACGTGAATGGTCCATAGGAACCTCTACCTCCTCCCAACAAAGTCTTGCATTACGATGCCTGAAAATGTGCCATTTTGTGTCAATTAGTCCCTTCTCTTTTAATCTCCTCTGTACACTACTAGAATCATTGTCAGGCCAACCTTATAAACTCTTTGGGGCTAGTAAGGGGGATCACGAATAGGCCACCTACTTTCTACTCGATGAGGGAGTAGAATAGATTATCACTGACATGCTAACCGTAAACGCTGTTTAAAACACTAGTGTTTAAGGCTGTCTAGCTTCGTCCTTATGCTACATTTTAACCAGTTTCAGGTGTTTGTAATTTCCTGTAAGCCCTGTTTAAAATACTAGTGGCTGGTTATAATTTCTCCGTTACACTTCCAGGATACTCAAGTATTACGAAGCTTGTTTTTTGTTGTGCCTACTATGTTACCAGAGCGTTTTGTTACAGTAACATTAGTAATTAACTCGAGAGTTTTAAAAAGAAGATAACTGTTAATTTTTCATCGACACAATAAACAGAAAGTGACCGAAATTTTGTATGTTAATTTTACCTCACACAGAAATCCCAAGAAACATTTGTGATTTAATTCTAGGACTCACATCAGGGGCGGTAGCTGGATATATCACAGTATTATTTAAAATGATTGACCAAAATGATGTCCCAAAGCCCTATCTTATCATTTCTAAGCTTGCTTCACAGATTACTATTATTACTTGATTAAAAAATTTTTTTAAATTCTACGCACACACAAATATTATTTAGTATCACAAAATTCACTGATGTAGGTGAAATACTGTTTAGAATACAACACTTCAGTCGTTAACTTCACATATATACAAACTCTTTAAAGGGGTGAATTCAATATTAACGTGAAGTAAATTAATTAGATGCAATTACGTCTAAAAATATACATATAATGTAAGTGCAACAAGAGACCAGTCCATCTAAGCCTAATTAAACTCTAAGATAAAAAACCCTCAAAGCCAGCCTTTATTATTCAAATATTTATCAAACTTCCCTTAAAATAAATGCACCCACCACATAAGAAATATAAAACTTCTGTGTTTTTTCTTCAAAACAAGATTACACAAGAGTGTAACTCTTCAAGTCTCGATACATTAAGGAAGGAAGGAAAAACAAAAAATATATTGGTCAACACTCATACTTTAATTGCTATACGGAGTGTGTTTTTGTGGCAAAGGCCCACGAATTCACAGTCCCAGCATGCTGACCGCTAGATCACTCCTGGCCTTCATTTAATAAATGCATCTGAAATGTCTGGATGAATAAGCCCTCATAATTCAGCACAGTTCAAATTGTGACGTGTTTTTGTTTGTTTTCGTCATTTCAAGGTCGGTTTCTGTAAACACCTTCAGGTAACAATATACAGTTCGATTCTTTAAACAGCACCTGCATTTTAAGGAGACTGGGAGTAGTGTATCTCACAGAATAACGAAGGAAATTTCGTCTGCTTAGCCACATACTCAACATTTTCATCAGTACTACAACTACAGGAAGTATAGTGCGTACTTTTAATATCACTAACATTCCTTTTTAGTGTAAAGTTGGCTTTGGAAATCTAAAAACACGATTATTCCTTTTTTTCTGTATTAAGCCTAACCAGACAACAACATTTTGTGAGAACTATTAGGAAAACAGGTTATATATATGTATGTATATATATATATTTAAATTAAAAGTTATATCTTTATTTGCAATGAGGTCTAGTTACAGTTAATATCAAAGACACAGGAATACATTATCTTTCCAGAAAGTGAAATTTTCGTCGGTGAACGATAAGATTGTCCGGGCGCGTGAAATGTCTTTGACATATCTGACACATGAAGGATTCTCTGTAAACTCTGTGTCTCTTCATGTGACGTAGATACGTTGAACGATCGTAGAAATTTCTGGAACAATATTCACAACGGTTATCTTGTGATTTCTTGCGTCGTGGCTCATTGATGATTGTGTCTTCCAGGAAAATTTCTAAAAACAAAAAGGAAAGGTAGTAAAAGAAAATAAGTGTTTGTGTTGGTATTAAATTGATTTTCAGATGTCGTAGAAACTAGCCAATTCGCTCTAACACAGAAACACGGCTTGAAGACTAACACCACCATACGGTAAAAATATTTACAAAGAATTTTTCCCAACTTTGATAAGTAGAAAATTAACAAGTACTAGAAATATTGAAACTCTTAGAAATCATGATTCTTAAAAGTTGGTTTTTGATGGCAGCAATGAAACGCAATTAGAATATATATATATATATAATCATTAGTACACCAATAGAGGGCTCGCCTACACCAATTTCCTTAAC
>NW_013666707.1:78433-85562 GCF_000517525.1 Limulus polyphemus | reverse complement strand
ATTAGTACACCAATAGAGGGCTCGCCTACACCAATTTCCTTAACAAATGGGTTATCTACTTTCACGCTCATAATTAATAAGTTTAAGATCGTGATCTGTACAAAGATCTTAATTTTAAATTTCGTGTGAACTGTATGACGATATCATTTAACGTAAAAGTTACTTTACACAGTTTCTGTCCTTTAAACCCCATAATGGAACAATACAGAATAAATTATCAAGGTCAAAGCAAGCCAAGTTATTCTAGATTTATTATTGGAACTTACTAAAGTCTACAACGAATATTAAGTCTGCTTCATACTTTTCACGAAAAGCTACACAAATAGTTATCTGCGCAGAATCGTCATTAATTTTGAACTGGTAGACTAAAATGAAAGCACAAGTCTGCAGCACCAGCCGCCAACTCTTCGGCTACATTCTTTTAGCGGTCTCAAAGTGTGGAGCGCATTTGTAAGGCAGCAGCCTGCGAAACATGAACCTTGGATTCACAGTCAGAACACGCTAACTACTATGCCACACCTGATCCTCAATATCGAAAGTAAAAACATTGACTGGATAATATGCTAAAAACTATTTACATCAGTAATGAGCTGTGAATGTTTACCCAAAATATATTTTAATATAAAAAGCCGTCCGGAGGCTCCGGCGTAAGCTTGGGGGCATTTAACACTTAAATTCGGGATTTGATCCTTGCCGAGGCATAAGACATGCAGTCCTTTGTGTATATTTTTGCTTAACAACAAACGTGAACAAGTCACATTTTGTCGTTACGATCCCAGTCAAAGGTTCAAATGAATACTTGTACCAAGTATATAAAAGACGCAGCAGTATTTCCATTAATATAGCCACGTTTTGGAGACTCGCATTATACAAGAAAAGACACTAAAAGATGTTAATTCGTGTAGATAATAAATGTATTATATTAATTTGCTACTTTTAAAAAATAATAAAACCTTTTGTAAACGTGTCCTGTATTATTATATGTATTATATACAGGTTCTATTTGATACTTGTGTTTAAAGACTATTGATTTGAAAATATTTTCAAAAAGAAAAGGTTTGTTTACTTTATTGGATGTGTGCGTCTGTATTGGTCGGATGGAGATTAAAAGAGCTGAGGCCAGGGCGACAACTTGACGAACAGATGAAGAATAAACAGCGCTTATTCAGAGCGGGCTGGGATCTAAGGACCTGAAGCCGTCGAATACGTAACGTTGTATAAATTCTCTTTAACGTTATTTGTCGTCAGTGTATAACACACTCGCCTCGACAAAAAGTTCAGCACACACAAAAAAAGCAGACAAAAACACACTAAAAACTTGAACCCTGTTATACAAACATTTCATAAAAAATTAACTTTTAAATATTTCCCAGTGCACAGAGAATAAATTACATTTCAAACGAAAGATATATATATATATACGCATGTTGTGGTAGCCTGTCGCTGCAAGCGCGAGCTGTAGCACTGTGAGCAACATATTTAAACATTCGACAATGCAATGCCACCAAGGATTGAAACGGCTGAAGGAATATATATGGCTGCCCTTTTTGACGAACAACGAGATTGTTAAACTCGGAGCTTAACCATACGCTATGCCGATCTGAACCAACGCCTTCATTTGCAAAGTGAAAGCTACATTTACGAATAAGAATCCTTCGGCCTCCACCCCTCAAAAGAAAAACAACAACAAAAACATACTGATGAATTCAAATTCTATGACGAGGAACCCACTTTGAGACTAATAATGGCTGGAGACGGCTTGAATGGGTAATGAAGAAAAACTTTAATACAAGTTTAACATAACAGCAAATGTACAACGTTTCGACACGGTTTTGTCATCACCAGGTACTGATGAAGCCGTACCTTTCTCCTGGCGCCAAGTAAACAAATAAAGACTCGTAGTTTATGAAGACACACAAAATTCGAGCCAAGCCTCAAAATAGATACCCCCCCCCCAAAAAAAAACAACCAACAAACTATAACCTCATTCGACAATATAACTGCTGGGCATCTCAATGCAGCTCCAATAAAATATTGTTTCAGGTCTGCTTAACGCGCTGCTGAATGCCTTTGTACGCGTGCAGTGGAAGGTCTGTAGAAAGCTTATCAAAACTTGTGGCCTAAGTTTGACCTTACCGTCTATCGCAGTGTCGGGCAGTTGTGCAGTCATGGCCATAAAATTGAACGTGGTAAATAATAAGAGGAATTAGGTTCAAGGCCATCACGAGACACCAAAACATCATTCTTACAGAGTTGGATTAACTTCAGGATTTCCTCTGGCAGGTATCACATGTATAGTGTGTCGCGTTGTGTGCCACGTGCTGCATTAGGCTAGAACAGTTATTACCCACTCACTCCGTGAATGTTTAGTTTGTGTTCTTTGACGTAGTCTTTTCGAGTGTATTTCTTCTGACATACATCACAAGTAAAGTGTGTGCGAGTTGACTTTTTCTTGTGACGCTCCAGGTGTCGCATCAAGCTGCTTTTGTTAAAGAATGACATTTTGCAGTTTGGACAGGTAGGCTTCAACTGAACAGAAAGTTTGTCTTGAAGGTCAAAGAAGAAACACTGAGGCTCTGTAAAATAAACAAAAACACAGAACTTTATACGACCACTGAATAAATGTACAACAACGAAAACCAAAATCACAATAACTTCTATCTTAATGTTTATTTATTACCGATGGTATAAAAAGCATAAAATTTAAATTAGAATACGAAGTATACACACATCAGGCTACGAAAAATCAAGCACGGTGGTTAACAGCACTTTTGATAAACTACACAGCCCCATCTAGTGGGAAGTTCGCGCAACTAGAACCATAGACTAAATGTCTGTTTACAAACACATATTAACCAGTTGGATCGGTTTGCCAACTTCGCAAGGAATCAAACATAGTTCTTATCATGGATACGCTTCAGTGTATATTGCTTATGAAGTTTTATTTTCAAATTTCTATTTTAAAAGTGTTAAACGCCGCCCATAACAACAAACGCTAGTTAGTTTCCCCGTTTATGTTAACAGAATAAAGGCATTCCTATAATATGGAAATTCAAGCAACCAGTCTTAGTGACGTCGCAGGTGAACAGGTCATAACGACTGCGCAGTTTATGATAATAATCGACTCGTTTGTTTTTGTTTAGAATTGTTTGTTTGGTTTGAATTTCGCGCAAAGCTACACGTGGGCTATCTGCGCTAGCCGTCCCTAATTTAGCAGTGTAAAACTAATGGGAAGGCAGCTAGTCATCACCACTCACCGCAAACTCTTGGGCTACTCTTTTACCAACGAATAGTGTGATTGACCGTCACTTATAACGCCCCCACGGCTGAGCATGTTTGTTGTGACGAGGATTCGAACCCGCAGATTGCGAGTCGAACGCCCTAACGACTTGGCCATGTCGGACTAGTAATTTATGCAATGGACCAAATGGCCGAATAAGACACCATCTAGCTAGGATACATAACCATCTCTAACTTTGAACTGCTGACCATAGAGAAAGAAACCAGTCAGAAGAACTCAGCCTATAAGGCTTCTCCTAACTAAACAGCGAGCTGACTGTCTACAAATATTAGTATAACAGACGAAAGTGTAAATTGTGTTCAGCAGCACACTGCAGCCTTGGTCCTTTGTAGACAAAAGAATAACATATTGCATTTATTGAATAAGAAAACAGTAGAGGAGAATTTTCTCCAAACCAAACGTATCTTTGGAGGTCTTTACCTAATACGGATCAGAACATTTCCCCTTGGAGGTCTTTACCTAATACGGATCAGAACATTTCCCCTTGGAGGTCTTTACCTAATACGGATCAGAACATTTCCCCTGATGGGAAAGATATAAACCATTAGTGGAAGATACCTTTAAGACTGATTCCTTAGAATGTTTTACTTGCCTAAAAAACACCAATGGTAAATATAATAAGGCAGTAATCTGACGATACAGAACTAACTACAGTGAAAGTCAATAAATTCGGTAGTTCAGCTGTTCAATAAGATTGGACAGTTTTACCTTTGTAGCTGTCACTGTAATGTCAGTAGTGACTTAGATGTCACCCTGGTGCCAATAGTAGAGGTAACTGTCACTCTAGTGCCAGTAGAAAGTTGAAGTGTTCAGTTCGTAATTAAACAAAGAAGAAAATGTTGAAAAACTCAGAGGCTAAACTAAACTAAAAGCTATGCTCAATACTTAGTCTACAGTAAAATAAATACAATATTCATCACGTTGAACCTAAAACCTTTGAATAGAAAAAAAAGTAAAACTGTAAACATGCATACAGTTTCCTTTACAAATACCTTTTTGAAATTATATTGTTTGTACTGACATAAAAAAAACAAACTTTTCTACATTGTGGAACACTAGACATTTGGGAGTTTGTACTAACATAAAAAAAGACTTTTCTACATTGTGGAACACTAGACATTTGGGAAGTTTGTACTGACATAAAAATACTTTTCTACATTGTGGAACACTAGACATTTGGGCGTTTGTACTGATATAAAAATACTTTTCTACATTGTGGAACACTAGACATTTGGGAGTTTGTACTGACATAAAAAATAATTTTCTACATTGTGGAACACTAGACATTTGGGAGTTTGTACTGACATAAAAAATTCTTTTCTACATTGTGGAACACTAGACATTTGGGTGTTTGTACTTATATAAAAAATACTTTTCTACATTGTGGAACACTAGACATTTGGGATGTACTCCTGAATAAAAATTCACAATTTTGCAACTAATACACATCTGTACATTAAATCATTATATTGGTGAAACTTCTTTAAACTGTGATCTCATTATCCCAACAAGAATCAAGATCTTTTTCTTACCAGTGAATAATGGTTAAATGAACTTACACCTTTGTACAGGATAAAAACAGTTGTGTCATCTTGTCGATCCGAAAGGAGATGTCTCACAACTGTTAGGAAACATTTGCTGAAACATACATACTTCATTAACAATCCTGATAATAACCACGATGACATTTAGTTTGAACTTTGCTTCAGATTGCACAATTAGTTCGAAAATGCCTAAAACTAGATACTGTACTATTTTTACTGATTGTGCTATTCATTTTGATTTAAGTTTCAAACTTAAGAGCAGAGAATATAATCGCAGTAAAAACAAAGAAGATAGAAAAACTTCATTCCACTAAACCGAAATACGGCTACAAATTATTAATATTTTTAACTGCTGTTTTCACTCACACTTTCAAAGAAAAGAAACACTTAACAATAATGAAACTGAAGTCAGTTGTATTGCATGTACATATTTATTTCTCTTTAAAAGCTGGAAGGAATACATTAAATCACTAAATAAATCCACAGAAACTGTGAAATTGAATTTACTATAATTTAATTTTTACACTAAACATCAACCTAAAACGAGGTAAGGAGACTGCCCTGTTCAGATTGTGTTTGTATATAGTGTTCTCAATTATTCTTATGAAACCATGCACTGTTGAGAGAGACAATTTAGGAACATTGGGAACTCAACAGAGAATTCAAATAAAATATCAGTTTATTAATAAAAACCCACAATACACAAATAACCTGTTATTTATTCAGAAGAAATGTTCATCAACTATGCTTAGAATGTATAATTTTGTCTAATTGTTTCCTTTCTTGAAATATGGTTTTGTTGAGAATATTATTTTTTATTTTAAACTGAGAAAGGAAGACATGATCAACACTTACAATGTATTGATAGCCTGAGTTCAGACAGTAAATAAAGTATTTTACTAACATCACTAATGGATCTTGGGGATGTGGTTTTTAGTAAGAAACCAACACTTACCATGTATTGATAGCCTGAGTTCAGAGAGTAAATAAAGAATTTTACTAACATCACTAGTGGATCTTGGAGATGTGGTTTTTAGTAAGAAACCAACACTTACAATGTATTGATAGCCTGAGTTCAGACAGTAAATAAAGTATTTTACTAACATCACTAGTGGATCTTGAAGATGTGGTTTTTAGTAAGAAACCAACACTTACCATGTATTGATAGCCTGAGTTCAGACAGTAAATAAAGTATTTTACTAACATCACTAGTGGATCTTGGAGATGTGGTTTTTAGTAAGAAACCAACAGTTACAAGTGAAACCCATGCCAATAATGAGAGGTTAGGAATACTCTTGCATGAAATGAACAAAACCTCAACTAATAAAAAGGCTGACAAAAGATTCAACACTATGAAAGCACTTTGAGGAAACATACAGATTACTTTCAAGCTATGTAAGTTTTCCGAGGTGTTTCATCATGCTTTTTCAGCTTGGCTCTTCACATTGTTTACAAAATAAAATGGATCAGTGATTTTGTCTAATGATAATTATGCATAATAGTAATAGAAATTTTGCCAAATATACAAATTTTTGTAAAACTTTATATTCAAGTGTTTTATTTGCATTTTAGAACTTGTCAAGAGGTTTACATATAAAAGAACCAAAACAAATGAACAGAGTGAACTTATAAGGCAGGGAGAGTAAGTTACTTTACAAATTGAAACCATCCAGTAGAGGTATTTCTTATGGGAAGAAAAATACATGATCATTTTTGTTCTAGGGTCAGGATTATATAATAAACATTTTAATATATGACCACAACATTAATTAGCTTCCAAAACTTGTTTCACATCGAAAATTTTTTAGATTATATTTTTTAACACTATGAATTTAATTAACCTGTCCTTATGCTAAAAAGCAGTAATACTACTGCAGGAAATCAATGTGTCTTTTTCAAAAAACTAGGCATGAAAAAAAAAATAACTGCAAAATAATTAGTATTCTAATATCATGTGAGAATAACGATGATGTCTTTGCAATGAAGGCTTGCGTGTGAACACCTTTCCACATTGCAGGCAAGGAAACTTTCGTGAGCTTCTATGTTGGAAATAGCGATGAGAGTGCATTGACGCACGAGAGCAGAAGGTCTTGTGGCAGATATCACAAGAAATTCCATCTCCCGAGATGCTGTTCAACATTCCAGGACTTAGAAAACTTGACGAAAAGCCTAAAAATCAAAAATATTTATTTTAGCTCTTGAAGCTTTACAGTAATCGGGGCTATATATATATATATATTTGTTTTACATATAATAACTAGGAAAAAAAAAAAAAAAAAAAAAA
>NW_013666707.1:64322-77785 GCF_000517525.1 Limulus polyphemus | reverse complement strand
TATATATATATATATATTTGTTTTACATATAATAACTGGAAAAAAAACCAAAAAAAAACTTACCACAAAATTAAGTTGGAGTAAAAAAAATAAATTACTGCTGATATGAAAGAGTAACAAATCAAGTTCTTTAAAAAATGCTTCTTTCAAAAGATTTGCTGTTCCTTCAACACAATACTTCAAGTCTGAACCTTAAGTGAAGAGGTTGAAAAAAAAAAGGCAGCAAGGAGTAACTCACAGACTTTAAATCAACAGACATTGTATCTCTGTATAATACCAAACACACAGCACATCATATGAAAAAAAAAACAACAAACAGATGCAAAAGCTAAATAAAAATTTTACATTCCAAAAGGGTGAAACAATTTCTTTTTTGTTAAAGCTCAGCTCAAAAACATTTTTATTCAGATTTATTATTTTTGATCTTATAAAATGTGAAATGAAAACAGTAGTGGAGAAATAGTGTTTTGTTTTTGCAATATTAACATGAATTGGAGGCTATAAGTAAACCATTAAGACCAACTATTATTCTCCCACGTTAAGCATCAATATTAATTATTATTCTAAACAAACAGTGAGATTCTAGTGACTCCTCTCTAGAAAAAATATATAGTAGTGACAAAGAAAAGGAAGGAAATAAATAATTTCGTGGGTCTTGTTCATACAAAAACCATAATAAAACAAAGTACAACATGTCTTTTTCCAAGTGTTTATATTTCCCCCAATACAATAAATCCAAGAAACAGATGCAGTTCAGGTTTATAATGAGGAGGCTAAAAAAAATAAAATCATAATAAAAAAAGATGTTCCCTAGAACATAGTTCAAACCAACACTTAACATAGGGACCAGTGATGTCTCCTAAAGAAACATATTTTCTAGAATAAATAGTACTGACCACTATGGTTTCTAGTGAACATACAAATATTTCTCAAAAAAGGGACTCGTGAGCTACTTGAATGTGTTTATGCAACGTATGATTTCTTGTGAAACTCTTCCCACAAAGTTCACAATTAAACATCTTTGTTTTTCGATGCTGATGGTAAATGTGGACTCGAAGTGATGGTTTGGAGACAAAAAACCTGTTACAAGTCTGACACTGGAAAGGTTTTGGGATTTTGGCACGAGTTCCTACTGTCAAAAATCTTCCAAAGTTTGCAGATTCAAATATGTAATCCAAATTATTTTCTAAAAGGGAGAAAACAAATCTTAAGTTAGAACAATAATTCATCCTTTCTACATCCAAATAATTTGGATTCAAAGTATTTTATAAGTAAAATTTAAACATACAAGTAAAAAAACTGAGGAAAATTGTAATTTGATGTGAAAAATTCATGGGACATATTCTGGATAATTAGTTAACGTAAGAATACAGATTTTAAAGATGTGTTATGCTATAAAACAATATTCTATAACTTTTTCATAGTTATAATGCTGACAAAGTACAATGTAAAAAGATTAAAAGCATACAAATCCTGTTGTAAATTTTGCTAATTCAGTTCGTAAAACTTTTCGTAACATTTTGCGACAAACAACTAAAGCTATTATCATAACTAGATCAACACTTTATTTTAAAAAACAGATATTAGATATTTCACACACGCTATTGTAGACAGAAAAATGATGGATGGAATCGTATGTTTTCACGGACACTGAAAAACATTTTATTCGCATAATCTCACATCATTCCTAGTATTGTTAAAGACTTTAATATGTTATCATGTTCTTTTTTTCTAGACCAATTACAAACATATTTGCCATAACAAGTTTCAATTCATTAAAATATACTCCTTATTTAAGGATGTCGACCATGCACACAATGATCAGGGTAGCTTTCTTCAGGCTATCAACAACACACCGTTTTCCAATACTTGCCACTTGTGTATCTATTATTTTTTTATAGTTATGTATTATTCATCTGGATTTTTCAATAAACAATGTATTGGCTGTGTCTACGATATTTCTACACTGCAGAAAAAATATAATTATATCATGTTTATATTATGCCTATATTGATAAATATTAGTTGCATTCATATCTAAGTATTCCTACACTGAAGATATGTTGATTATTAATGTGTGTTTAAATGTACAAACAGCCTACATTAGACTTAATATTTCAGTTTAACATTATTACCAATTGGGACACTTGATGAGTTAAATGTTCACCAATCAAAATTTAACTCTGATTATAAGCTATGTATGACAGCAACTGCATCTGTTTTACTTCTTTTATAAAAATTAATCTGGCACTAATTAGTTTAAGATGTACATAACAGTCCTTGAAAATGTAAAAATCTTTGTTAAGTATTAATTATTAGGTAGATACATCTGGTATGTTACAAGCAGCTTTCCAGAATTTTCTACAGAGATCATTGGACCAATGACCAAGTACTTTAAAACAGAAGTGCAGTGTCACTTCCATATAAAGTCAGACGCAAGTTAAACATGTTGTCCAAGTTTTAAACTATGAACTATTTATATACCTGTGTATACATGAGCTCAGATAGCTCTTTATGTGATACACATCTATGAAGAAAGTTATTGTAGCTGCTGCATGGAAGAGTGATTCCAACAGAAGCCCCGTTTTGGCCACAATGTTAGTGCTCGTACGTGATCATGAAAACTATATTACTGTGCACGTCAGTCTCACATTTCAGCAAAAGAGAAGGTTCAGTGGAATTTTCATTAAATGCTGTCAATATGAAGTGTGACCTTCTCCTCGAACTACCACTACCAGATATATAGTTATTTATATGTATATATGGGAAGAATTGCAGGTATACTTGATGGCTGTTATTACTCTTGAATTGAGTGTGAGCACAAACAACAAAAATTCAAATCTCTACAAGAGCATAGCCTTTCTACTGCTGTAGCAAACCTACAAAGACCTAAGAAACCTGGGCATACTGCTCATTAACATGCTAATTAAACTTGTCTTTGAGTCTGCAAATGTTTTCAATGTAATAAGTATAAGAAAATGGTGTCTATCGTAAAGGTGGTAAATAAGCCTACAGATGTTGCCTTGTGTTTTAACAAATCAATAAGTAAGTAAATGCTACAGTTAAGTTCCAAACACTGTAGAGAATATCATTATTACAGTGAGAAATTTAAAAAAAATTTAAAGATGGCAGATGTTCCTTCTTTTCTTAGTATGTTTACTTGTATACAGAAAAACATATCCAAAAAGACATCAATTTTTTCTTCCACATTCACTTTTAATTATGTGTAGGGTGAAAAAAAAATTCCATTTTTCTTATCACCCTTGTTTCCACTTGAATACTCACCATACAGTTCAATAGTATGCAGTTAATGGACAGTGGTCATGAACACAAACGTCCTACAACTTACTGTATAACCTACAACATAAATGCATTACTACTACAACATGGTTAACATCTTTAAACATTCTTTAACATTAATTTCTCTCACACACTTGAAACATGGTAGGTGTGTTTAATAGAATCCTAGAACTCAAACCAGTAGTCAACTAATTCATCTTGAGATACATTACAGTTCATTTGCAAAATAATTCTCAACTGTTTCTAAGTTCTAGTAAGCTTGCATTGAGAAAATAATAGCGATGAAATTCTACCAGGAGTTTTATAAGAAGAACATGTTTAGGAAAAAATCATTTCAGTATTCTAGCAATAAAGACACAATAATAAAGGATAAAATGTTTTGGCAATTCTACATTAAAATCCACAGTTCATTTGCTTGATTGTTTGTTGAATTTCTCGCAAAGCTAATCAAGGGCTACCTACATTTACCATCCCTAATTTTGAAGTGTTAGACTAGAGGGAAGACACCCACTGTCAACTGTTGCATCTGTTTACCAACAAATAATAGGATTGACTGCCACATTATAATGATCCCACAGTCAAAAAGAGTAAACATGTTCAGTAACAGGATTTGAATATAGGTCGCACAGATTGCAAATTGAGAGAACTAACAACCATCTAAAGATGAAAACATAATATTTCAGTCTGAAGATCATGCTATTATAAATAACACCACACATATACGTAAATACTTTTTTGTCGAGTTTTTTTTTCAAGTTATTGACACTGTGTTAGAAAACTATCACCAAGCAACTGGAAAAGGTGAAATAACGGAGTAAAAATTCTTAACTAAAGTATTCTTATACTATACATCAGTAATGTTGCATTGGAGGGTATATTTTGTTCGTATGTTATCTTGGATCAGAGGGTACGTACTGTTCATAACTCATTTTGGATTATACGGTATATTTTGTTCACTGAACAAATACTTGTATTTTAATTTTTGGTCATGATTTCATGTTGAAACAGAATCAGGTAAATAAAAGTTGATTACATCCATCGATTGTCGTAAAAGTTACTAGTAATTTATTTCAATCATTTTCAACATAGTAATTTCTTCTGAATGATTTTTTCTAAACAACCAGTTCCTGACCATCAAATCTGTAGAAGTGATAACCATAGTTTCAATATTAAATCACACAGATATCTCCTTTTCATCACACTCATGTCAATTAAAAAACAATTTATTGCTTTGAATTCACTACTGCTGTGTACTTAAGTCATCTGAGTGTTCATACAAGTCAACATCCAACATGTTACACTGTATGCCTTTCAAAATTTTATACAATCAGTTGAAAGCGTAATCAAGTTTTTCTTAACATTGTATATTACTCATTTCAAATATAACTGAAAAATGTGGTAGTTTGAGGACTAGATGTTATTAAAACAGTTAAAAAAAAGAATAAAAACGTTAGATTCCCAATTAACATACCGTTGTTTCAATTACAAGTTTAATGAACTTGAAAATATATAAATGTTGACTACTACAAGAATAAGCAAATATCCTGACTTGAGCAAATTATACTTTTTTTAAACAAACTTAAAAACGTTTGTTGCATAAAATTGTAAGTCTAAATGAGAATATGATCATGTGGCCAATTATCCTGTACTTCTTAAACCAATGTATGCACGATCATATATAAATAGAAGATGCATTATTGTTACATTGTTAAAAATAAACATTATTGTACAGGATCTTCTTCACCTTTATCACAAAAATTGAGATTAATTTTTCTACCTCCGTTTTCACACATCTGTCTGGAAAAAGCTTAACTAACTTCCCTGTACTTCAAGTCAATTATGTTGTACTGTACTGATCAAAGACTTGGCCCTTTTTTCGTACTTTTTTGTACCAAACTTATTCAAACTTTCAACTGGGAAGTCATCTGATAAATGGATAGAAGTTTAACAACAATAAAAGTTAAGTAGTTTACGTGCTGCAGAAACTAAGGACCATCATCTGAACAAAGTAATGTACACAAGTTCATGTAGAAAAACAAAACAGAATGCCTGTATATGTTAATTTTAGACATACTACTGATGACAAATCTTAGTGCAGGATAAATTACACATGGAGACTTCTGATGTGCTTTAGTCGTTGGGATCTCCAGCGGAAGGTGGCACTGCAGTATTCGCATGTTAAAGTATTTTCCGTGTGAAGATTCAGGTGCTGTTTCAACAGTCGTTTTTCTTTGAATTTTTTGGGGCAGTAATTGCATGAAAAATACGATACATCTATCATACACATGTTGGATTCACTTCTCCCAAAAATAACCTCCTTTATACCTTCTTCTTCCTGATGAGGTTTTACTGAAACAAAACCATGGTGTCATTACGAAGATCATCTGTTTACAAACTGAACATAAAAATTAAATAATACAACCACTATAAAACAGAGAATCACATACATCAGAATACTACAGTTTTAGGATCACACCTTGTGGAAGAGACATTAACTTAAATCATACATAAATAGGAAACATAGTAACAATTATCATTAAAACATATGGGAAAAATAAAACTAACAGTTTCAAAATCTAATAACAAGTAACTCGTCTCATTATTTCTCAAGTTATGTTATTACATACTAAACATATACTCTGTAAGCATTCTTCATTTAAGGTGCATCTCTTTATGTAGAACTCACACAAAGGCTGAACACAGCGAGTTACAACTCACTAAACAATGAAAACAAAATAAGATGCACGTGAAAAAAATAGGATCTAAATTATTTTTCGTAGAATTCATGCCGACTAATCAAGTCTTTTCTATGTTCTAAATGTACATAGATATTCAAGCAGAAAAAGTTGGCTTCAACTTGTGTATCCTAAAACTAGGTTTTACAATTCAACCAGATTATTTGCAGTTCTTCATGTAGTTGCTTATCATTTTTACACTTACCGTATCGTTATTATTAAAGATTAGTGGGACTCGAGTACCAAGATTTTGGTGCAATGTTTTATTATTAACTCGAAGATAAATGTTAAGTGAGATTGTGTAAGTGATATCCACACAAGCAAGCAGTACAACTATCGAATTTTATTAGCTTGTATAACTTCCATATACAGGTTTAACAACTAGTTAACAATATTAACCAAGCTCCTAAGCACTGACAACATTATCCCTCGGTTCATTATTTCAAAATGAGTTCTTTACTTTGTATTTTCAGTAAAAGTTTTACTATATAGACACAAAACAGCAAATTCTAGATGTGTCATATATAACAATTTTCCTGCCTGGATGAAGAATAGCTTTTATTTATTATACACTGAGACATAATTCTATTTGTATATCATACTAATTAGTATCATAATCCAGTATTCACAAAACTGCATAGACAAACAAAATATACACACAAAAATTATCTCTGTTAAATTACGACAATTTCTTTCTCGGTTGTTTTGGGATTCGTAACCTTTTTTACTTCTCCTAAATTTGTTTGTTTTGAACCAGAAAGCTCGGCCCTGGCATTTTAACTTATTTAAACTATGCAATATGAAAAACAGTTGAATGTTTCTTAAACACAACACCAGAAATTAGAAACTTTCGAAAGAAAAACAAGACCATAATTCTATACTTATTGATCAGTATTTTATTTTATTTCCAGAGCAACCTTATTTGGTAGATTGAGTGATCTTAGAACCAGTAATAACCACTAAAGACATACCTAGTCTCACCCTTCAAAGACAAGCAGATTTTGATTACTAGGAATGAGACACCTTCGGAGATTTTAATATCAAACTTAAGCATAATTTGAGTATGTAACCAAAGAAAATTTTCTATTTTCTATGTTTGTTGAATGATTAAAACAATTTATGTTGTGGAATATAAACGAGTGTAAAATATACAATATGAAAACTTCAGCCAAATTGCATAACCTGCAGTAATAAAGTAATTAACATGTGGGAAGGGTAAAGTGTATCTTAGTAAGAGAGTATTTCCAGGATACAACCCACACAGCAGAAGAGGGATAGAAAGAAATAAAACATACACATATTTATAAACATTAAGACCAGATATATGTTAAAAAACATCCCATGTCTGAAACTACCATTCACAATTTTCTGCTGTGAGGGTCCTATTTTCACAAAAACCTTACTAAGATACAATCTATTCTTCCAGAATTGTAGTTTGCACCTTTAGTTTTATTTATCTGCCTTTTTTAACCTGATGAGTTTCTTTGAAATATCCTCTAAGGTTAACAAGAGATATAATAAAACTGTTGCATGTCTTTATAGGTATGTAATGAATCGTCTTGTCAAAACTAAATTTGTTTACATCGTATTCAGAATGTGAGGTACGTAAGGAGCTGATACACTAAGTTCAACTTAAATCTATTTTACAAAAACTAGTACCAACAAAACTTTAGAATAATGTGTATCACCACGATAAACAATTACCCACTGTAAGGAAGAGATGACGCTGTATAAAAGATATACAAAAAAGCTGTTAACAATGCTACAGACATTAAAAACATAACATTCAATGTATCCATTCCCAACTCGGTCATACAGAACTCTTTTAAGCACAAGTAGATGAAAATATGACAGCTCAATAAAGTTTCCTCTCAAATCATTATATATTTTCTTTTAGTCATATGACTCAAGTTTCAAAAACATTTGGTGAAACATGATAATTGAATTACTAACATTGTATTTGTTATTGGGTTGAGTTACATTATTAATAAAGAGATTGAAAAAAAATTAAAAATTGTGCGCATGTTACGCAATAAGTTTTTCCCCGCAGGCTAAAATTGGCACACCATATACACTTTGTTTGATATTTGTCTTGGCTGGATGTAACGGCAGGAGTCCTTCACAAAAAGCTCTTTGCTTAATTTGCTGGTTTTTCTTATTTATCTGACAGCGGTCTCTTGAGACAACTGAGTATTGGAGAGACCAGATGTAAGTGAACTAGAACCGTGTATGCTGTTTTATTGCCTCATCCATAACAACTAATCAGGTGACACACGTCTGCACAAATTTTGGTTACCCATGCATTTATGGTACACATTTTTTAAAACCCCAATAAAAAAACTGTAATAAAAGTAATTATTGTAATCTGAATGCAATTACAATGAATAATTTAAAAAAAAATTTTTCTTCTTCTATAATCTGGTAATGGCACTACTCACAATAATAAAAGAACATAGTACAAAATATAACATACTTATCATTTGCAAACAGTCAGTGTAAATCATTAATACTTCTATTACAAATTCAAACAATAATTAAATAAAATCCTTGCATATTTTAATATAATTATATCACAAGTATTCCCCTTGTATACTCTGTTTAGCAAGAAAATTTATTTAGTGTACATATTAAAGATTTTTTTGGGGAAAGTATAAACCCTTGTGCACTCCTTAAGAAATTCTAAAAGCTTCTTTTCCTTTTAACACTACCCATAGGTAACATTTAGTGAAAGAGCTACTGAATAATGAGACAACTAGCTGGTCAGTTAAAGAGAAGAGCTTTTATCAATTGTTGATATATATATTTAGCTCATAGTTTCAATGAGAGATTTCACTGTATAAATAGTGGTGTTTTAAGTTTTGGCATCATACGTATGACAGTATGACTGAGCTCATGTGACATTATGTTGAGGCAGAAACTTATTATTAAGGTAATCATAAAAACATACAAACTTGTGAGGTAGTTTGAGTTGTCAAAAAAGTCCTTTATTAGCAAGTGCTAAATGGCATATCCCAAAAATCTGAGCTGAGGAAATATAAGACAAGTTTACCACAAAAAAAACTAGTGCTCAAGGTGGGGCTGTTCATGACCCTGAAAAAAGACCTGAAGACAGGCCCCATTTGTAAGAGGGAAAGAATGAGGTATCTTGGGTTGTTCAAAAGTGTCCTATTATCAAGCACTAGGGATTAAAGCTTTAGTTCAGTTTGTAGAGAACTCATCTGGTGTGTGCGAGACATCTTGGGTTTGAATCTGAGCTGATGAAGTATAAAAATAGAAAAGTTTACCATAGAAAAAACTGCTAGTAATGCATTCTTTAGCAACTCAAACTACCACACTTAAACAAGAAAACAAAAGGAAACTACCACGGTGAAGCTTGTTGAAGTTGAGTACTAACAGACATTTTTCTAAATAAAATCATATACAAAAATGTACTAACAGCTGGAATTACATATTATGTTGTAATTATTTAGATACTGTGTTTGACAGAAAAAACTACCCACACATTTGTTAGTTAACCTTCTAAACCCCTGTCAATAAAAGCTATTTTCACTTAATAAGAGGAAGTCAATAACTGTAATGTGAACTAGGCAGTGTTAATTCCACCAAAGTTTATGTAATTATTACTGTGCATAAAGCCACTGATCTGATCTTGCTTCTGTATAAGCCAAAGTTTAACATGTTGTATAAGATTTAACTATATGAAACTAACCTTGTTTTATGGTCAGGTAACAAAAAACAACAACAAAAAAAAACAGCTCTATATTACATATAATTATATAGCAAAATAGTCATTGGTTTTTGTAGTGAAATCATCACAAACATAAATAAAATATCAACTAAACATAACTGATGGATCAAAATTTCACAAAATGCGAAAGCACTTTTAAAATATCCTTTTGAGAAATGTAACATTTTTGTCTCAATTCATTTGACCACTGTATTATTCAGTGAATAATCAAATAAAGTTATAATGTAAAAAAAAATAAAAGTAAGCAATAAAAAAAACAACTTTCTTACTTCGTTATATGTCTAGCATAGTTCTGAAAGAGTTCATTCACTTATACAAAGAATCTAAAATTGGAAGGTACCTCTGACAGAATGAACCACGTTTAAACATCTTTCTTAGCTCTATGAGTATGGTTGGAAGGTACCAATGATAAAATGAGCCACTTTAAATGTCTTGTTTAGCTCTACGAGTAAGGTTGAAAGGTACCTTTGATAAAATGAATCACCTTTTGAATATCTTGCTTAGCTCTACGAGTAAGGTTGAAAGGTACCTTTGATAAAATGAATCACCTTTTGAATATCTTGCTTAGCTCTACGAGTAAGGTTGAAAGATACCTTTGATAAAATGACTATGGATTTAGTATGTTAAAATTCCCAAGAAATTGAAAAAATAATAATACAAACAGCACAAGACATGGAAAAATAAATACAAAAATAATAATACAAAAAAAAGTAACATTTTATAATATTGTTGAACACAGATTTTTGCTTCAATCCGTTGCACATTTTTAATTGTTGAAGTATTAATATGAAGTTGATAACCAGAAAAACAAGTTCTTAGTAGCTCCAGTAATGGAGGTGGATAATTTATGTCCAAGCTTGCCTATGGTACCACATCTTATAACGATTCAAGTTGGGTGAAAGAGATGCAAGGAAGCCTATAAGGATATTCATCATAAAACAATGTTTCTATACCACAGAGCAAAATATCCAATGTTCGGAAGATAATGTTTCTATATTAATTTTTCTAATCTATTAACACATTTACACATACAACACATTTGACAATTAATATCTCCAATTTTTCTGTGGCATTACTTAATGGACTCAGTTTGATGCCCACACAGACATCTGATCAGCAGGTGGTCAACTACTCAAGCTGAACACCTAATCTTTGTGTTATTTTAACTACAAGAAACTCTACTAACACTTAACAACACATAAACACAACAACAGCATTTTGTTCTCCACATTCTTTTCATTTTTCTAAGATTATTATTAATCCTTTATACATTTAGTTTAAATATGCATGTTAAACAATAATTATACAGTAGTCCCTGATAAGTGCATTACTTTGTATTAGAATAATACCAAACTATGTACTAAAATATTAACCACAAAAGATTTACATAGGCCTAAAAATTCCCTGAGAGCATTACTATAGCATTGTTCAACTACAGTTTATATCAACATTTTAGCACACTAGCAACATGTACAAAAAATATTTACAACAACATATCAATTGCACAACATCTTAACAATAATTGCACTGCAGATGGCTTTGAAACAGTATTTCAACACACTACACATCAAGGCAAAATAAAAAAGTTAAATATTTCAACATAGCCTAAAAGGTCGCATTCAAAATACCCCTCCTGCTTGGCTTTAACAACTTTTAAAAAATTCTACACACACACAGTGACACATTTAAAACTACTTAAAATGTGGTTCAATAAAGATTGGCACTGATCAAAGAAACCGTAAAAGCTATCTTATGGCTTTTCTAGTTATGTTAACTGGTAAGTTTTAGGTACTTGTGTATGCAGAAGCAAACCAGTAACAACTGACGAGTACAACTAACTTTAAACACACAGAGAAAAAATATCACTTTAACACACTCTTCATTTTAAAAAAATTATACCATTTTTAAATTATGCAGTTCTGTATAAAAACTGATTAATTAAAGAAAGACTGTTACCAAGGTAACCGATTCACTGAAGGGAATACTTTTTTTCCTTAGAAGTATCACCATACTAAAGTAACTACTCATCCTTCGAAGATAACTAAGTCGTTTTATTTGTGACACAAGTATGCATATCCTGAGTATTGTTACTAAAATAACCTAGTCTCTTCTTTAGTGCAACAATTAACTACACTCTTCTTTGAAGGACTGCTATTACGGAGAAAACCAAATATCTTCGTAAGTATAAAAGCTGCTTTTATGACAAACTGCAGTTACAAAAGAAGGTAACTGCACTGTGTATTTGAAATTAACGATACACTTCATTACTGAGAAAAACTGCAAGTTTAATTTTGCATCTTAACAAGCTAAGCTTTGCTATCTACTAACTTGTATTATATGTAAAAATCTGTTTGAATAAACAAACATTTCAAATAAGGAACCTTATCATGAACGTTAAAGGTTGAAAAGAAAATAGGACAACTAGGAACATCTAGACCTTAAATTTTCCAACAAAATGACGACCTCTCACCCAATACCTACTCTTTTATAGTTCACAAAAGCATATTACACAAATTCATGGTACAAACACCACCCACAAGACAGTCATACTGGAATCATGTTACACATTATTACTATGTAAACAACAGATAATCTTACCATATCACCAAGCAAACAGCCACAATTTAATACGCATGTCATACACTACTGCAGAGCAAATAACACACTTCAGTGTGTTACAGAACGTAATCAGTGCACATTAACAGTTCAATGCTCCACAGTGTTTAAGTCATTTCAATTAAAACTCCTTTGACCATCACAGATTCCCACTAAAAATATGCATTATTTACTCACCTCATAATTTAAAAATAAAAAATAGATATAACGGAAGATTTAAAGACAGTCTCTTGACATGGACAATGTCAGATTTCTTAAATGATCCCTGCACCATAAAAACAAAAGATGACAATTTAGAACACTATAATCTTCCATAACAAAGGGAGGAAAATATTTACATTTCACAAGATAAGCTGCTAATGTATTGAACATGGAGAACCAATATATTATAAAGAAATGGCCCAAACAAATCACAACCTACTACTGTATGGTAGATCATGGAGAACCAATATATTATAAGGAAACAGATCACAAGTTTCTATTACATATAAAATGGAGACCAAAGTTATGATAAAGAAAGAGAACACACAAATCACAAGACAGAATCTTATTTTATAAAATATGGCAAATCTTAACATAGTTTTCTTTTCTTCTGCTGGAAGATTGAGAAACCTTACAGGTTGTTGTTACTCAACAGAGTATACGAGGAGAGATAATTCCATCTAGACCTTGTCATTTAGGCTAAAAGCTACAAGAGTGTATCAACACAATTTGTGAGAACAAACTAAAGCCATGAGACTATCAACACCAATTTCTGAGATCAAACAAAAGTCATAAGATTGTTTCAATGCCAAGCTGTGAAACCATATGAAAGCCATAAGACTGAATTAACACCAAGCTGTGAAACCATACGAAAGCCATAAGACAGAATTAATACCAAGCTGTGAGATTATATGAAAGCCACAGGACTGTATACACCAAGCTGTGAGGCCATACAAAAGCTATAGGACTGTATCTACACCAAGCTATGAGGTCATACAAAAGTCACAAAACTAACTGTATACATGAAGCTGTGAGGACAATAAAAAACCCACAAAACTATATCAGCACTAAGCTACAAGGACC
>NW_013666707.1:62189-63322 GCF_000517525.1 Limulus polyphemus | reverse complement strand
TGAAAGCCATAAGACAGAATTAATACCAAGCTGTGAGATTATATGAAAGCCACAGGACTGTATACACCAAGCTGTGAGGCCATACAAAAGCTATAGGACTGTATCTACACCAAGCTATGAGGTCATACAAAAGTCACAAAACTAACTGTATACATGAAGCTGTGAGGACATAAAAAACCCACAAAACTATATCAGCACTAAGCTACAAGGCATAAAAAAGACCACAAAACTATATCAACACCAAGCTTTAGGGCCATACAAAAGCCACAAAACTGTAACTGTATCAACAAACATGTAAATACATCACATTCAAAAATTACATAAACAACTCACAAATTTCATTCTGCAAATGATAAATCTCTATTTAGCCTAACAGGCTTAATGGCCATTTTCTTAGTATTTTTATAATTGAAGTTAGTAATCTTTGAAAATTAAAAACTGGTACAAAGCTGATGTGCAATTTCACATTTCACATTGAGAACTGAACTATTTACAGGTTAATACATTACGTAGAATGCACTTTAACATAGAAACCTAATTATAAAACATTTACTATATGTTACGTCATTTTCTGTTAAACGTACAATGGGTACGTACTCCTGACTAGAGAAGCAGTGAAAAAATAATGCAAAGTAAATAGTTAAGTTGCTCAGATCTAATCATTCAAGAGACAATAGAACATATTAGCAATGAGAACAACATTCTACAAGAATCCAGTACTCATGGAACTCATCAAAAAAGTATACATATTTGCTGTCACTAGCATCGCGAGTGACATCGTTTGATATGGGCATTCAGTGCATTCCTCCAAGAAAAACGCTTGGGACACTCTTGGCATTGGTAATACTTGCGTCGCAAGAAATGGATTTCCACATGCCTGTTCAGAGTTCCGGAGTTGAAGAATTGCTTGAAGCAGTATGGACAGGTAGGCCTAGTAAAGAAGCCTCTTGTAGGGAAAAATGCTCCAAGATGGTTTCCAAGAAGATGAAGACTTCTTTGAAGAAGTGTATCCTGACCTATAAACCACAACAATGGGTATGTTACACCATGATAAAGTAGTCTGACATTCAAGCATATTACTTATATATATATATATATATATATATATATATATATATAATAAAGACTATATA
>NW_013666707.1:55198-61189 GCF_000517525.1 Limulus polyphemus | reverse complement strand
ATATATATATATATATATATATATATATATATATAATTAAAAGACTAGTATATTATCTACTCTATTACCCCTGGTGTTGTGCAAGTAACAGTGTTTAATATTCAGTACAAAAATATGAAGGATGTTTAAAAGCAAAGATGAATAAAAAAGTATTCACATTTCTTAATCACAAGTTTGTAATACTTTTATCTTCTAGATGTTCAAAACAAATACTTCAACAGTTTTTCTCCAAAATTCAGAATGTAAAATAACACAATAAGCAACAGGGTATGTTTGGTAACTTTACAGGTTTTCTGTCTTAATATGAACAATAACAACAAAGATTTTCTAGGCTCTTCCTTATGTAACAGAATAAAAGCTTGTTAGAAAATGTACTTATAATTCTTTTAAACTTATCATAGAATAAGCACAGATTGAAAGACACATGATTTAATTCTATATTCTCCTTACATGCACTCTAGTTTTGTACTCTTTGTTAGTCGAAAAGAGTTAACCAAATAAAATGCAACTTTACTTCCACTACTGGTCTGTTACTGCACTAAAATTATCATATATGCATGAAGATAGAAACGAAAAAAAAATCATTTTAATGGTAGAGTAAAAATCATGTAATTTTCCAGAAAACTTTACACACATGAAAATTCCAATACATTTTCATACGCACATTTATGAGAAAACAATTATTTTTCACTACAGTAATAAACTACAAAAAGATAACATTCAAATGCACTAAAGATTAGTTTTATAGGATGGTCCTCTTCTTTGTACTTTTGTGGAGAAAAGGATAACCTTATAAAGGTTTTGTTATTGCTACTTCATATGCATGGTACCATAAAATTTAGTGTTGATTTACTCAATATTATTTAAACTGCTAAATATGTAGTTATAAAAAGCAATCCCTACTGTTAGTTGTATACTGACTTGGGGATTTTATATGTGAAATAACATTGTTCCACTAGTATTAAGAAATATATATTAAGATGGATCTGAAGTACTTAAGAGTTAAAGGAATATGAAAAATTTTAAAGGTCAAAAATTATTACAAATATGCAATTTTTATAAGAAATCTGTATCAGTGATAAAAATCTTTTGACATCTGTACATTATTTCAGTTTATGTTGTACACATTACTGTAAAAAATTAAATCGTCCATCGTCACAAAATAAAATTCATAAAACAATAAAAAAGCTAATAATATGCAGTATAAAATAAAAACATATTGCTTAAAAGATGAGAAAAACGACTTTTCACAGTAGATAACATATTTATTTTCCTGACAACAGTTACTCAAAAGAAAAGTTATGTAACCCACAATATTATATCCAGACACTAATCCACCGACTTCACAATATACCAGATGAAACGGGATGACTAATCTGACTTTACAATGTACCAGATGAAACAGGATGACTAATTTGACTTTACAATGCACCAGATGAAACAGGATGATTAATCTGACTTTACAGTGTAGCAGATGGAACAGGATGATTAATCTGACTTTACAATGTAGCAGATGGAACAGGATGATTAATCTGACTTTACAGTGTAGCAGATGGAACAGGATGATTAATCTGACTTTACAGTGTACCAGATGAAATGGGATGACTAATCTGACTTTACAATGTAACAGATGGAACAGGATGACTAATCTGACTTTACAATGTAGCAGATGGAACAGGATGACTAATCTGACTTTACAATGTAGCAGATGAAACAGGATGACTAATCTGACTTTACAATGTAGCAGATGAAACAGGATGACTAATCTGACTTTACAATGTAACAGATGGAACAGGATGACTAATCTGACTTTACAATGTAGCAGATGAAACAGGATGACTAATCTGACTTTACAATGTACCAGATGAACAGGATGACTAATCTGACTTTACAATGTAGCAGATGAAACAGGATGACTAATCTGACTTTACAATGTAGCAGATGAAACAGGATGACTAATCTGACTTTACAATGTAGCAGATGAAACAGGATGACTATTGAGATGACTCGGCCGGTACAGCTTCATATTCAGTAGTCAAGTTCAAGCTTATCAGTAAAACCACCCATATAGTTAACTCTTTTTGTACTAAGTGAATGCACATTTAAAGGAATTAGAAAACTTTTATTTCTTAAACATCTTGACATAATACAAAGAAATCATAAGCTTATTACTACTGTTAAATCTAATGCATTAATTGTGCTAAGAGAATGATATACCATTTCACACACACATTAGCTATGTTCTTCTTTTTTTATAAAAAAGAAATATAAGGATTACCAATCAGTTACATTTTTTTTTCATTGTTGTAAATTTAAAACATAATTGCCAAGCTAGTAATTCACTGAGAATAATCACAACTTTAGATAACATTTCTGAATAAATAAAAACAAAGAACATACTTGTCTGTGAACACTATACGAGAAAAATACATATACAAGATATCCATTCCAGCAATTCTTACAATGACTGTTACAGGGATAAGATGTTTACATATATTTGCATGAATGTGTACATAATTTTTGTTCGGTGCTTTTTCTTTCAACACGTGTGATTGACATTGTTACAGCTTTTAAATGCTATACCTAGGGTAGCTTCATAATTTTTTTTTATATTTGTCCAAAAACTTATTTTATTACAAATAAAAGTTGATATATATATATATAATATTGATTAATCTTAGTTATTCCCTAGGCCTGGAATGATTTGGTGGTTAGGGTGCTTGAATTTGTAAACTGAGGGTCGCCATTTCAAAGCTGCATTGCTGAACATGCTCATCCTATACAGTTGCCAACTGGGCCAGCCACCAGGGTGTAAAATTTCTTGGCTTATAAAATTACTGGCCAACCCGGAAATACATATACAGCTCAAACATTAAGACCAGAAGACACTAATGCTAAGAAACCAGCTTAGAACATACAAACTACTGTCTGATAACATAGGTAATCTTGCTTTGAAGGTTTTTATATGAAGTGCTATAAATCTTAATCTGTTATGAATATTATGATGTTTTAAGTAAAAATAATTTATATATTTCACTAAATCTTATAATTCTGTGTAACATATTAAAAAGGGCTACATATATTTTATAACACACACAAGAAAATGGGAATTGAAAGTTTCTGCGTAATTAAACATAAATTAAAACTTAGTTGTTTTTCAGACTTGATTTTAGGTTTCTAAGTGTTCAAAGTATCGATCAGATTTTTAAATGAACTTTTACTAAAATAAATAGATGAATAAACCACAAACTTAGAAATTCATGACTAAAGGTTGAGTAGGTTATATTAAAACAATTATGAATAAGCAAATTACCAAGTCACATGACAAACATAACTCCCATAATGCTGCAGTGAAATGACATATATCAGAATTACATTTTCCCACTGACAATTTTCCCAATTACTTTTTCGAAGGACATGTAACAGTTTTTTTCCAAAACAAAATATTCATACACTCAATCATAAAGATGTGTTCAGATAGGAGATTTAAAATTTCCAATACAGAGACTTCCCTTGTACCTAATGGCATTGGATAACAAAGGAATATGAATCAACTTGGGGCTGTAGGACCATCCACAAAGAGACCTGCAAGAAGTTATACACCAGCCATGGTAAGCAAAGTGGAACATCTTGTAACAGCTAAGACTTCCTGAGCAGAAAAATCAGTGGGAAATGCTGCCCACATGTCCCACACAACATAATCAAGAAAGGTCTTCATTTGGAAATAAGGCACAGGGTATGCATTCACTAATGTAAGGACTCCAGTCATACCTCCTATTCAACTATAGCATAGCTCAAGGAACTGGAGAATGAAATGGGCATTCATGCTATTCCATTTAAGAACATACTAGTCATGTTACCAGATGCAGCACCTAAAAATTTCTGTATGATCTACTTTTTAAAATGAGAACTGTCAAACGAATGTCCTCTTTATACTAAATGGATTATGGAATGCCTTCAGGAAGCAGTAGCATGTTTTGGGCAAGACAGTCTTATGACAGAGGATATTGCAATGGAAACTAGGCTGCATGGCTATTATCAGGATTTGTGGGCAAAGTCATCAGGTAGAGCATGACCAGACATGGTGCCATGGACTATGGCAACCTGGTGAAATGTGGAAACCATTTTAATATAATGTACTCAACCCTCTGTATAGCAAATCTTTTTAATTACCACATGTCTTGTACGTCAAGCACTTCCTAAATCCAAAACTTAATTACTACAAAACTGCTTCTGTATGTTTCTAATTCAGTTCAAACATTAAATCTTCTTAAAACAGCTTCCTGTTTTAATTTTTGTAAAACAATTTTGTTTCATTTTCTTTTATCTAAGCAAATGCATTGAAATTCCCAGTATGCCACTTTACAAAACATGAGCAAATTACACCTACAGTTAATATCTAATAATCAAGTGTATAATACATTAAGTAAAGCAGTGTATACTTACTTCATCTATAACATTAACCCTGAACTGCCAGTAATTTACTAAAATATCAGGATATCAGAAATATACAAGATTTTAAGGAACCCTAATGTAGCTTTCTACAAATATTCAAACAAATGTTGTCTTATGCTATTATAAAGATGACTAAATGCATTAACCAGTCCATGAAAGAAAATATCAGTAACATTAATAAATCAAAACTAGAACTTAAATGCAATAAATGAGTTACTTATTTCATAGTGAGCAAGCTATTTTGAGCAGCTTGACAACAGTTAAGATTCTGAAGTTTTACATCAAGTGCAGGGTTATTTCTAAAGCTATTCATTTTCAGCTACAGGGTAAAAACACAAATTTAAAAGAATAATACATAAAAGCCCTTAAGCTGTCACTTATACAAAGCCACAACTTTACAGTCACATGTAGTTGAAACAAGGCCTAAGTAAATTTTGTTTGGTATAAAAAAGTATATATATAATTTAGAAAATGAGAGAGGAAACATGATGTATATTTATTTAGTGAATTTAGACTTCTAAGAAGATTGTAGTAATAACATAATACATTTGCAAGTCTAAGCTTTAGTGAATATCAATATTTTGCTTGTTTTTTTAGAATTTCATGTTTAGGGTTAATTAGAATTCTTACACTATGAGAGAGAACACAAGACTAAAAATGAGCAGTCACTACTATGAACTGTCCTTACCAAACATTTTTATCTATTTAAAAATCAAGTTTTGTACTTGTATTTAACTTTGAATTCACAAACTTCTTGTATTTACTTCTCAACACAACTCCAAACCATAATGATTTCAACCTTTTTGTTTACCTGTCAACATTATTTCTGACCATAATGATCTCAACACTTTTCTACACCTGTCAATATTATTCCAGACAATAATGATCCTAATAATATATTTTGTTTACCTTTCACTATCTCCTGACCATAACAATCCCAACAATATCTTTTGTTTACCTGTCACCATTACTCCTGACCATAACGATCCTAATAATATCTTTTGTTTACCTGTCAACATTATTCCTGACCATAATGATCCCAACAATATCTTTTGTTCATCTGTCAACATTACTCCTGACAATAACAATTCCAACACACTTTTGTTCACCTGTCAACATTACTCCTGACAATAACAATTCCAACACACTTTTGTTCACCTGTCAACATTACTCCTGACAATAACAATTCCAACACACTTTTGTTCACCTGTCAACATTACCCCTGACAATAACAATTCCAACACACTTTTGTTCACCTGTCAACATTACTCCTGACAATAACAATTCCAACACACTTTTGTTCACCTGTCAACATTACTCCTAACAATAACAATTCCAACACACTTTTGTTCACCTGTCAACATTACTCCTGACCATAATAATTCCAATTATCTCTTTATTTTATCTGTCAATATTATTCTCCGCCATAAAAATTCCAACATTGTCTTGTCTTTATTTGTAACATTATTCCTGGTCATAATGAATATACACTGAGTGGTCACAAGTAAAGAGACACCTAATTTTTTGTCATTTAAC
>NW_013666707.1:36294-54198 GCF_000517525.1 Limulus polyphemus | reverse complement strand
GATGCCCCAAAGGATCAACGAACTCCCCGAAGCAAAAGGAAGATCTACTAGATATTAATTAAATTATAAATATATCAATTCATGTGAATATGACTGAAGATTTTCATTTTTTCTGAAAATGTGGTGTTCTATTTACTTGTGACCACGCTGTGTATATAGCAGACATGGTGTCATTGATATATTATTATTATACACTCTTCTTTCCCTCATAATTTGTCATAAATACTGATCCCAACACTCTTTACCTATCAACATTATTCCTAGCCATAATGATCATAAAAAATTCTCAAAAATATATTTTAATGTTGATGTAGGATTCACAACTGAAATATTAAACAAAGCAAAACTTATTGTTCTTGAATGTTAAGTGTGTCATCTGAATAATGCCACTATTGTTCAAATACTAACTAAAGGTATATCAAAAAGAATAGCATTCTATGTCACAACTGAAATACTAAACAAAGCTAAACTTATTGTTCTTGAATGTTAGGTGTCATCTGAATAATGCCACTATTGTTTAAAAACTAACTAAAGGTATATCAAGAAGAATGGCATTCTTTGTTACTCACTGTACTGAAAATCATCTTGCCCTCTTTTTATTACTATCCATATCTACTTCATCCCATTTAAAGGGCTTTTGAGTTGTACAATAATGTCAAGTTTGTACAAAGTGCAATCATGATGAATCTTCACAGTAACATACAGTAAAAATTTATAATCCATCTTTTGGTGAATTTTGAAACTAAAAGTTCCTAACGTAGAAATGTCATGAATACCCCAAAATGGAATGTATTCAGAAAACATTGAACTCTTTGACATCATTTGCTCAGAATTTCTTGAATATAATGACTATTTATTTCCTGAAACAACCTCCAAAAGTATCTGTTACAGTAAATATTTTCACTTGTTCCATATGGTTCTATTGAATGACACTATGAAAACACACAATTACATACATGTATAAACAAGCTTGTTTTCTCAGATGAGATGCAACTGGAAAAGGAATCAAGCAAGAGGTTAAACCAATTAAATAACTTCTTTCTGCAACAGGTTGGTTGAGTATGGTTTCACTGATAATAAATGATCCCTTTTAAAATTAGAAAATTAAAAAATAAAACTATCAAATGAAAAAAAAAAGAATTTCCAGTTGATACTGCACTAGTCCTAGTCATCAATATAATTATACATACAGTCTGACTATAAGCATGTTACTGTATTAAATAAAAACTGCCTCACTCAAATAATACCAACTATCAAGTCAACTAGATGAGAAAACCCATTGATCACTTCACTCTCGTAACTGTTTGCTAAACTCTTCTATTTTTGTGTTAAGAATATTAGTGGAACAATGGCTCATGATACCTGACTAAGATAGTTGATACAGTCATACATATTGAAAATGTACAATAAGCATGAGCTACCACTTCATTATAGAACAGTATCAAACTAGTTACTATGTTATTGTTTTTTTTTAATTTAGTAAGGATGCATACAGAGGCGTACAGTTCCACATCAGTGAACAGCCATAGCAGGCCCTTTAAGGGAATGTGGCATAATACAGTATCTTACACCTTCAATCCTTCCCAGACTGTTTTTGGATTGTGTTTGTCACTGCTGTCACTAATTGCTTATGGCATACGAGATTCAATGATAAACCGGATTAACTTAAGGAGGTTAAAGTAACCAACTAGCCTTCAGTTTTTGAAATCAAATACCAATCATAATTTCTTGTACACTTGCTAATCTTTCAAACAACTATCATTAAAGGTACAAATGTACAAACAAACAAAAAACCTGCTAATTAGCCCTTTATTTATATGTAGTAACGTTCGTATCTGTTGAAAACTGCACCATCCACAAATCATAGCATATTTTGAGCACACCATTTAGAAGAATATTTAAAATAATTTGAAAAGGCTCAAATCATATTACAGATATTTCATACACAAAAATGTGGCTCAACATTATTCAATACCACATTGATAAATTACATTATTACTTTCAGTGACTTCTTAAAATTATCAGTTTGGTCAATTCTTTAAGTAATAAATCATACTACATCATTTATAAGATATAAATATCATTACCATGATAGAAATGTGCATATTAATTAAAGCCTAATATTTTTGTCTGCTTAACAACAGAACTATGTTTTAGTGTATCCCATAAATATCTCTTTCAGTTGAAAGTACAGGTATTTACATACACAATTCTTCAATCTTTAGTTTTTTACAGAAATAAGAAACAATAGACTTTCCACAATACAAAAACTGGTTTCAATGACACCTGTCACTTGTTAGGAGAAAATAAGCTTTTACAAGTAATTATCACTACGTTGACAAGTAATTTCTTTGTGTAACTTGTTTCTTTAGATATACCTTGCCACAATGAATTTCAGTTTATTACCAAACGAAGCAAAAGCTTCAAAGATGCAGAAGTCGGACCAGTTCACTAACAGGGATACAACAATTATCTAATACAATAAGCCTCATACAGCTCTTGAACAAAACTGTTAAAACAATACACACACACACACACTAAATAACAAAAAAGGGCAACTTTTTCCTTTGACAAAGACTTGAATTTTTTTATATCAATTATTGGTATTACCATTTCTTCTGAAATTACATGCACCTGGAAATTATCCATAAATCATATCAATTTCAGCAACTAAAACTACTCTACCAAATGAAACTACCATGTATGTAACAACACAATTATTTTTTATAAAGCCTAAGTGTCAACAAATCCAAGCTTCAGAATAAGATTTGTCTGGGTTCTTCCTAAAGCTGATTTTGTCACACGAGACTTGAGATACTGATCAGAGTTGTTCTCTAAAGCCTCTACAAGCTCTAGTGGCCACATGTCTGTTTAAAGTACTTTTATCATAAAAAGTCTTCGCACAGTGTGGGCACACAGGTTTCTTCTTCCACTCTCCAAGATGAGAGTATAAACTTCTATAACCTCGAGCTCTTTGTCCAGGGAAACTCCTAGGGTGGAGGTACCATTTATTTGGTTCGTAGCTGACTGAAACCCAAAACAATTACCATTTTACAAAGATTTTAGACTTAATTTCTTTAAAAAAATATAAATCCAATAAATTTCTTATGAAACTGTATAATGGATTAATGACTTTTCAGAGATAACACTATGATTGATAACAATTCTATTTGAAAACTGAATTGTTATCAGATGCATAAGTTCTCTTCGATAATGATCACAGCTTAACTTTTTTTTTTCAATGATTTCTGACCATCAAACTTTACATGATTATGACACAGTGTTTGAAGTGCACACTACGTTTTTTCAGTTCTGTCCAAAAAGACAATAACTTTCTTTTAAACAACTAAGCTAAGGTAATTCCTAATGATAATCACCTGAAAAGTTCTGTCACAATGACACAAGTGATTTAAACAGTGTCTCAAAGTTTAAGTAAAATTATCAAGCATGGTACCACTAGTTTTCATTAGAACATTTCTTTCCTATACAATGCCACTATACTCTCAGATACTCTCAGATATCAGTGTCTCAAAGTTTAAGTAAAATTATCAAGCATGGTACCACTAGTTTTCATTAGAACATTTCTTTATACAATGCCACATACTCTCAGATATGTAATGCTCAGAAAAGCATTTTGGAATATAATGAATATTTCATTTTACACTTTTAAAGACACTGTATTTATAAAACAAAAACAAGTGTTACATACCTCTAGTTTAACAATGTACTTCAGTTGTATGAATTATAGGAAAAACATTTTATAAAGAAACACCAGAAAACGATTTATTTCTATCTTAAAACAAAGAATATATTCCAACTGAACTCAGAAACTCCACTGATGAGTGATCTTTATTTATTCAGGAGTAATAATTTTCCTACACTGAAAATATATTTCTGATAGGTATTTACCTATTCTCACATAAATAGCTATTCTCGTTCAGTGCTGCTCTCTATACCCAAAACAATTTTTTTTTACGCATGCCACAAGCCTTCTATCTCCCCCCCATTGGAATTGACTGATTCCAATGCATCTCTAATGCTAATCATCATGCATCAACTCTCCACCAATAGGAGTGCGACATCCTCTCATGATGCAAGTGACTCCCTCTATTCAATTCTTCCTAACTATCACTTCGAGTTTTGGCAAAATATGGAAGAACCAGTTTTCAGTGGGCAGGAAGAGGGGGAAGAGTGAGAGGTGGTAAGTAACCTATTGGAAGTACATTTTCAGTGTAGGAAAATCATAACTTTTGATATGGTACATTACCTTTTCTCACATAAATAGCTAGAGTCCCACATTGAATAGGTGGAGGGACCAGTACAAGAAAAAAAAAGAAGCATCTTTTGAAAATGTCCAAAGGACACTCCCTAAGATGAGACGGTCACATTCTAAGTCTGATGTGAGGAACTGCACCACTTCTGAACCAGGTATACCTTTTGCACAATGTGGAAAGAGGTGTCGCAGACATGGGCAGAAATTGGGAAGAACACATCAAAAAGAGGGAGAACAATGGGTAGATAGGGATCCAAACCACATGATATTGAAATCTCAATCCCATAGAGTACATCAATGTGGGTGAGTGTAAAAGGATGAGCCTATAGGTATAGAGTGGCTAGGATGCAATGGATCGTACATGCCATGTCAACTACATCCAAAACCCAACTGCCAGGAACCGACATCCACGTGAGGGTAGGATAAGTATCATATCGTCAGTAAGTCAACTACCATCCAAAACCCAGCTACTGGAAACCGACATCTATTTGGGTGTATGAAAGAGGATCATATGACCGACAAGTCAATTGCAATCCAAAACCCTGCCATCTGGTGAGAGGAGGGAAGAGGATCATACCATCAGGTTCATGAAACCAGAGGGAATCCAGTACCCCTGACTCAGGAATGGGGCACATATTAATACGAGAAATAGATAGATTGATAAGACATCTGGTATCAAAAAGATTACTACATAATGTAAACCACCATCCCGAGTGCAGTGACATTCTTGGAATAAGAAACATCACGGTATAGGGGATGGGAAAGAACCATAACAATCTGCAATGATCTCCACTGTGACCCACGACACTGATGGAGTATAAATGAGGAAGAAATATAGACATCTATAATACACGTGAAGACTTACGTTGATTGGTTCTATTCGAAATTCAAAACCCAGGAATTGGGAACTGACCTCCCAATCGAAGGGGTGAGAACTGCAATTTTGACATCTCATTAACATTTGTTTTTATGTTTCATACTGGAGGATATCATGTCATCAACACCAGCAGAACACCACAGCCCTACTCTCAACTGAATGACTTTATAATCATTTCTATTTATAGTTTGTATTTCTTTAACCCATTCAGGATGATGCCTCTATGGTCCACCACCCTAGCAGCTTGGAACTGGAAAGTGTTAAGGACTCTCAAACTCCACTAGAAAAAAGGGGAAAATGTGGTGGACAGTCCAGAGAAAGGACAATGCATGAGACAGTGCAATGGGTGACCACATAAACCCTATTTTTAAAAGCAGACCATACTGATTTATTCAGTACAGGGCATGGCAGGGATGAGCAGCTATCCCCTTCTGCTTTACCCATGTAATCCATGGATGGGTACAAACCAGAAAAGGTAAACTTATGAAGCAATTCTATTGCAAGGATAAACCTACAATCTATCTTGTGAAACACTCCATCTCTGCAGTGTGCGTTGCGTGGCCATGGAATTATAATATGCAAGGCGCATGGCTTGACAATGCAGATTTGAAAGGTTAAAGAAAACCTGGTCAGGCACCACTTGCCACAGAGCAAGATTCAAACAATGAGTAATAATAATAAATAGAGAAATGAGGTCCCTGAAAATATAATAATAAAAGATAACTCCCCAAGTCAAAGTCTCATTGATGTCTGAAGAAGGGCTACAGGTGGAAGACGATAGTCCGAAGAGGAAGAAACTGCTATCTTATGCAAATAATGAGAGATGTACATATTAAGAGTAGTCCACATGCCTGATTGAAGAATTTCCTCCAATGGATGACATAGATGAGACACCTGAGAAAAAGTAAGATGTCGCTTTTGATGAGAAGACACCTGGAACAAAGTATGGGAGGAAGATGATAAAGAAGAAGAAGCCAATCAAATCAAAAGCCAAACCAATTGGTGAGGGTGGAAAGATAAAGATATTGAACAGAGCACATACAGGACATAAAAGTCTATCCAAATCATGCCTAGGATAAAGGTGGGAAATGGAATGAAGGGAAATTGGTGAAAAGGAGGAGTTACCCTCCCTAGCCGTCGAAGTTTTAGGGAGGAAAAAGGATCTGGATAAAGGAGAATATATGTAGGATGATAAAGTGTACGTGAAACACTGATAACAAACAAATCAGACCTCTGACATCCACAGGCTAATAGGAGAAGGAAACAAGTCTTAAGGGAAATGTGAAACAAAGTGCATGTGGAAAAGAGGGTGTGAAAGGAAGGCAAAGTGAGGCAGTGAAGGACCACATTAACATCCCAGTCCGGATGGGTAGCCCGCCATCGTGGGCGACGAATCCAGAAGGAACGCATCAACAGGGAAAGGGTAGGAGAAGTAAATACCCTACAGTATATGGAAAACCAAAAGGTGTGGGACAAAGCAGCCCAATAACCTGAGAATGAGAAGACAATAAACCCCCGATTGAAGAGTCATGTAAAAAATTCTGCAGTATGAGAAACAGTGGGTTGAACAGCAAAAAACATTTGACCCATAGACCAACTGTGGAAAAACATTTCATTTGTGTTGCTAAACTTCCACGAGGAAGGGCAAATAGAATGAGCCAGAAATGAAGCTACTGGCTGGGATAAGCCAGATCTCCTTGCCAAGAACTCGATAAAAACCAGGCGTGAAGATGGAGGAAATGAAGGGCTGGATGAAGCACTGGTGACCGAGATTGACAAAGAAGGGAGGAAGACAGAGGAAGAGGTAATGGAAGGGTAAGTTGGAGCTGGTGAAGCCACAGAAACCATGGCTGAGTCAGCCAGTAAAGAGCAATCAGAAGGACTGGACACAGAGTGGTATGGATGATTGAAATCACCCGGTGAAAAAGTCAAATGGGAGAATAAACATATAGGTATTTGTTGGTCCAATCCTAGCTGAAAACATCGACAGCTATAGCAAGAGGATGAGGGACCAGAGACCAAAACAGAGGGAATTTGTGGTTGTAGAATGTGGAAAAAGCATCTATGTGAGGAGTACCCCACTAATGGCAAAGCCACTGGAAAACAAGAGGATTGAGAGACCACTCCATTAGATAGATTTTTGTCTGGACGGGAAAGGCGATATGCAACCAGATTGAAAGTACCCAGAACATGATACGCAATGATATATCTTGTGAGTGGGCCCAAAAATGAAGATCCAACATATGAATACAGAAGAATTGAGAACAGGTGCACCCTGATGAATGAGACAAGCAACCACTGTAGAATTGTTGGAATGGATCATTACCACACTATTTCAGACCAGATGGAGAAAATGAACCAAAGTTCAACATACAGCGAGAAGCTTCAGGATGTTGATATGATAAGACCTCTTGGCTGCAGACCAATACCCTGATGCTTCCTGTTGCTCCCCCATCCCTGAAGGGATGCGGCTGTAAAAATGTGTAAATCTGGACGAGGAGGAGGAAGTGAGACACTCGCCGACATGCGAGTGTTGTCCAATCACCACTGCAGATCGTCGACTAAGGTAGGAGGAAGGGTAATAAGAGCCTGCAAAGGATCCTATGCAAGATTCCACTTGTCATGAAGAGCCCGTATATGAGCATTACCTAAGGTGATAAGTGCTGCCATGGAAGACCACATCCCCAAAAGTGATAGAACCACGCAATCTGTAATAGAGGGTGCAGTAAGAGGACAGAGAACTGAAAGTACAGTTGTTGAGATTACACCTAGACATAACCCTCTTCCTCTAGGTACAACAAAACTTTTCTTCCTCGTATCGGCAACTACTAGTAACTATAGATGTTTTATTTGGCTGAAAATAAGTTCTACACCTAGCACTGTCAGTTTTACTGTCAATATTTTGTTGAACATATGGATATAGCAACAGTTGTTGAGATTACACCAAGACATAACCCTCTTCCTCTAGGTACAACAAAACTTTTCTTCCTCGTATAGGCAACTACTAGTAACTATAGATGTTTTATTTGGCTGAAAATAAGTTCTACACCTAGCACTGTCAGTTTTACTGTCAATATTTTGTTGAACATATGGATATAGCTTTTTTCTTATAAAATAATAAAAATTAGGGTAAATTACAGTGATGTTCTAATAAGAAGCTATTGCAGCTACAGCATGATGAAACTTTAAAATACAAAAATAATGGAAAGTTAGGATCCCAAAAAAACTTTATTTGGTTAAAATGCTGATCAAACATTTCTCTTTCCCATACAATGACTTAACCCTTTCTCTTTAGTTACACTGCTGCTCTGATTGTGAAAACATTTACTTCACACAACTGAAGAAAGTTAATACTTTTCTGATCTGAAAATGTATTTCAGACAGATACCATGATTACTATTTATTAAGGAACCTACCGAACTGAATAATTGATTAAAAATACAATTACAGCAACTCAAATGTAACTCTTACCTGATGATGTCCCGATATTATGAGTCCAAATGTTTTAATCATTAAAATCATGGCTTGTCTACTGTAAAAGTTGCTGTTACTGTATTTTTAAATCAAACAATTATTACCTTATGCTGCTGCTGCTAACATTTTTGTACATACCACAAACAGTGAACAAAACTCCCAGCCCTAAACACTATAATGAGGAATGTGCAAGCCTATGATGTAATCATCATAAGATTGTAGCTCTTCACCAATAGGAGAGCAACACATACTCCATGCACAGTAAACCCCATGAGCACTTGTGTTTCAACAAAGGCTCATTCTTGACCAGGCAACATAAACACACTGTAAGTGGAGAGGAAGCATGGGAAGTTCTATGGATAGGTAAGTATCTATCTGAAAAACATCTTCAGGTGAGGAAAACATAAATTTCAGAAATACTACTCATCTTTCTCCAGAACAAACAAAATCACACACTGAAAAGATGGTGGAGGGGCTGGTGTACGTAAAGAAATTATAAAGATGAGCACGTCACTCAATAGAAAGTGGAAGAAGCCTAATGGAGCATCACTCAGTGGGAGACTATATCCTTCTCATGATGGGTATACTGTTTGCTCAATAAATGTGGTAGAGCAAAAGGCACAGTAAAAAGAACCTTTTGCATGGTGCTAAGGTGCCTCGTAGGTAGGCAATATAGAAGATCATTCTACCAACCATTATATCTCAGGTAGTCAGCAGAGCATGTATATGTGGTGTGACTATGGCAATAAGTCAGGACATACAATATTGGAGAAATATGTGAAATATGATTTACCAGAATAAGTAGAAGTAAAGAGGAATCATCCCAGTGCTGGATCCTAAAGACAGGACATGATCTATCTGCCTGGCATAACCAACAGAAATGGTCTAGTTCTTAGCATAGGAAGTTGTCTTTAATGCACTTCTAAGTAAACAACCCAACCATACTTCTCAATGATGGGTGTGTCCACTAGGTTACAATCCAGTGAGATTACACTGACCCAAAGAGGAACTCTCCATATCGACACATCCAGTGGCTTGAGACTGGGGAAGAAATGAGTGAATTCATGGAGGGGGAAACACTGGAAAGGTGTATGGACCATAGAGGAAGTTTCTGTCATCTGCATAACATTACTACAAATAGGTACAGCATGTGCAAGCCAGGTGTGAGGAAAGGTTTACACCAGGTGCTATTTTTTTTTCCCTGATAAATGGCCTATAAGGTAAAATGAATATCTATTGCTGAAGTAGTCTTGTGAAAAACCATCTCAACAGTGGTTACTAAGAAGGAACAGATGGGCTTAATATTTTCTGTCATCTCTCCCCACCCCACTCAATGAGGAAAGAAGTATATTCTGTGAAAAAATATGGGCATAAGGTGAGTTCCATTGTTTCCATAATATAGATATATAGAGAATGAATAAGAAGGTTTTTCAACCTGTAAAAAAAAACAAAAAGAGAGAGATAAAATAACTCACCTACTGAAAGCCTCTGTGAAATGTGGAGACTAGTGACTGTAGGAAGTCAAAACTCAGAGGTAGATGAAACTGCAAGTGGAATATTGTGTAACTAATGGGATATAAATGTGGCAACAGCAAGTGGTAAGAGAAGCTATGAGATGATGAACAAAATAGGAGGGGACATAATAAAATAAACAAACCAAATAAGTAGAATGTGTCAATTGACATGTATTGGAACAGTGAAATTTATATAACACCAAACAGGACAAAGAAGATAGGAAAAATCATCTGATCACCTTCTTAGGAAGCACAAGCATTGGAGAAATACATCAGAACAAATGTCTCCTGCACATAGGAGAAGAAAGTACATCTTTAAAGAAAAATGGTATGGGAAACCCGTGGTCTGTGGCTTGAATGGGAACATATTAGAACCTGGAGAAATAAACAGTGGATCCAGTCTGGAAGAGGAACCAGATGATGAAGAAAATTGATGAAGAAAACTCAAAAGATATCCCTAAGAACCAGTGAAGAAAAAGAGAAAATAAAAAGGAAAATATGGAAGGTCATGTACAAAATCATTCTGTAATTGGCAACAACAGAAATGGGAAAAGAAAAGTACAAGTATACAAAAAATGATTGGACCAATCCAGACTCAGAGCATTCAATGCCAGAGCTGTAGTCTGGGATTGGAAACTAAAAGGTGAAAGCTGTTGAGGGAAGTCATAAAGCAGCAATGAGAGGATTTCTAAAGTGGTAGTAAATCCACTGAAAACACTAGAGGATACAAAAACAACTCTGTGGGAAAGATCCAGTCCAGATGAGATAATCAATACGATACCAGGCTCAAAGCTTCTGGTACATTATAGGCTGACAATGGAAGGGGTGATCATGGGTCCAAAAGATAGTCTAGAGCAAGAAAATGGAGGTCCTAAGAATGAGCATCTCCATGTTGGTGACTGGAAGAAAATGATAGTTGAGTTATCTGAATGGATCATGACAAGACCACCACAGAGACAAGTTAGAAAATGATGGCCAGCTTGTTGAACAGCCAACATCTCAAAGATGTTGATACAGAGAAAAGACTACTCTGGATATGGAAAAAGCATCCAGAACTGCAACCCATCTGAACAGAGAGGCACTGGTTGACAGACTGTTTGTTAGACCACCAGTGCTGCTTTCACCACGAGTATGGAAACCAAGATATTTAAGCATTTAATATCTCAGTCCTACCAATGGGGGTTTCCAAACAGATGCAAGTCTGGCAAGGTGGGGTAAGACAGATGCCCAGGATCGAATGATTTCTAATGAGCCACCACAACAGTAAGGGAGAGACAAAAGAGAATACAGTGGATTTTTGACTATAGTGCACTGATCAGGGATGCATATGAGAGTGTCTGTGAGTAACAAAGGACTTCAGAATAGAAAGAATCCCCAAAAGGAGACAAAGCCTTTCATTCAGAAAATAAGGAGACATGAAAGCCTTGTAACAGAAGCTTTAGTTCTCGAAGACATAGGAAAAGGCTGAACCTTCCTCATATACAAATTGAGAAAACCTCAAGTGAATAAGATACTGGGTGGTGAAAAGATCGAATTAGAGAGCCAAACCAGCCACCCCAAACAACTCAACTCTTGAAGAAAAATGGATGTCATGTTTTTTGGGGCAAATAAAAACAGTCATCCATAGAGTAGTGAAACATTGGGCCTGAAGAATGTAACATTTGGGGCTAAAGACAACCTGAAGGGAAGGGCTGTAAATAGAATACTCAACCATTGTGGATGAACCAAAAGAGGCAAAAGGTGAACACACAAATTAGAATGTGGAGAAAGCATATGAAACATCAATCCTGGTCATCCACACTCCAGTAGATTACCCACCCCAGAGTGAGAAAACTGTCCATCTTGAGCTGAGGAGCAACCAAAGTTTGTTTGAGTAGAACAGACCTATGACAGGTCACTAATCTCCCATCTTTGTGGGAATAGCAAAAAGATGGGAATAAAAGCCCAGAGTGGGGTCAAGGAATTGTTCCATGGCATTTCTAATCAGTAGAAATGGAGAGTGGAAAAACAGGAAAAAACAAATGAAAAAGCACATGAGTCACCCAGTAATCAGTGACAAAGGGAGTCCATAAGTGTACTAAGTAGGAAAGCTAGGTTTCCAATGGACCAGAGACAAAAGGTGGAACCAGAAACAAGCTGTTTCTAAGAACCATAATGACCAGCTCTCAGAAAAGGTGGGACGTCAAAAAGCAACAAGACTAGGAAAGGGGATGATACCATGTGGTTAGTGCAGACCTCTAGTTCAAATAAGCAAGAAACAAAAGTGATGAGAAATGACCTGATGAGCTACATCAGCTTGAAATTTCAAAGTATAAGAAGCATTCCCCAGAAACTCATTACAAAGGAATGGTGCAACATGGAGATCCCCGAGAAAAAAACTCGGAGGCAGATGACCAAAAGTAAGGCATTTTGGTGAAGTACATCCCCAAAACAAATAAACCAAGTTAACTGGTACATAATGGAGAAATAAAACTAAGGCCAAGTTGGAAAAGGTCCATGCAAATTTCCCAAGTAGAGTTGATGAGTCACAATGTAAAGTTTCTAAAAGAAGGTGAAGCATGGACAGAGACCAAAGAAGTTGGGTAAGTAAGAGACAAAGATGAGTAGATAAAAAGTGAGAAAAAGATACCCAAACTGAAAATGGCTGAGGCTTATGCAACAAGTTAGCCCAAAATTCAGCAAAAAAACAAGTGGAGATAGAGAAAAAATGACACATATCCGAATAATTCAAGCAGGTAAGGAAGAAAGTGGGATTACCTGATCCTCATTGGAAAAAGGGAACCAGAAGCAAAATTAGGTAAGGAAACAGTCCGACAAATTCGTCTAAAAATGGGGCAAGCTCAGCTGAAGTAACAGAAGGAGGAAGTCAAGAATTTTGGATCTGAGATCAAAATGGAACCAACAATTTTTGGCACAAAAGAATTAACATCAAAGTGCATCCAGTTGCCACTGCAGTAGTGATGAACCTTAGGAGGTGGAAACATGATTTCATAATTCAGATGATAGATTAAACCATCTTATGTTTTCTTTTATATAAAAATTAGCCTGGTATGTCCATAGTGCATAGGCCTAGGTCATTCATGTAACGACTAAATTGAAGAGTATTTGACAAAATCTGTATGTTTGGTTAAAACAACAAGAAATAGTACTGTCAAAGAAACCTTATTAAAGGCACTGGAATACATGCCCCAAAATTGCAAATTTGATTAAGAGTAAAAATTTAATGTAACTTGAAATAACGTTCTAACTCAATTGGTTAAAATATGGTATCTTTTTTTCTCATAATAAAGAAAATAAATGCAAGAAAAACTATCCAACAAATGAAAACAACTGTTTAAAATAATAAACACAAAAATTCAATAATTCTTTGGGAAAAAACATACACCTGAACAAAGCAGTTCCCAGAAAAAGAATGAGCCTTTGTTGAAATGTTTGCTTGTGGGCTTTATTTTGCATAAAGGATGTGGCATCCTCCTAGTGGTGAAGGGGATGATTACATTATAGGTTGATGCAGTCCAGATTAACACACGTATAGGTGTAAGTTTCATTCAAAGCTTGTAGCATGAACAAAAGAAAGTAATAATTGTTTGTTCTGTAAGGAGGTAAGGAGCATTTCTGAATAATGCCTCCTTTACTAAGACAGGGAATCAATGTCTACAATAAACAATTTTGGCCAAAAATGTAGGTGCACACACTTTTTCATTATAAAGGTTGATGTTCAGCTGGTTGTTGAATTTTAAGAATTAACATGAGTCAAATATCGACATTCATATTAAAATCATTTTATACAGTGAAAAATCAAAATATATACACCACAAACAACAAAGTAAAACAGAAAAATTTACAAATCAGCAGTTAATTTAGACAATAAATTCAACTATCTACAAGAACTGTTCAGTTTATATAATCAGGCTTAAGACGTTGTTATTACATACTAATCATGATGAACAAACTAATTCATATAATCAAGAGTAGCAAATACACGTATCATTTGACAAAATCTTTTCATGAAGATGGCATAGTTCAATTAATCATTCAATGTTCGTGTAGGTAGTCACATAAATTTAAAAACAAAGAGCCCTTTTATGGATTCACAAAGTACAATTCTCATTACAGCAACCTTTATTTTTTGGCAGATGTGACAAAAACAAATAAAAAAACTTGTTTCCTGTAACTTCCTCAAATAACATGATTTGATGATTATTGGTTTTTTATTCTTCTTCCAAGACTGGTATTTATGGGATGACAAGAAGATATGTTTGTATTTGCAAAAGAAGCAGACCTAAACTAGTTAGCATTTATGAAGCACTCAAAACATTTTCTTACCAGCATGAAATCTGTTGTGAAAAATGTTTATTGGAAGGAAAACCGTCAAATGTTTTTTTATCTTGTAATTGGTATTAACAAAAGCTTTCCTATGCTAAAAACAAGCAATGGAAATTTTGCTTACTGGCTAATTCTTAGAACATGATGGTTGTTGACATGTTTTGTCAATGAAATATTTTTAACAGCTTCTTAACAATGTCTTCATTGAAAGCTGCACAAATCGTATGCCATTAATAGGCAGGTTGGGAATTTAATATCACGACCTATTAAAAATAGTAACACATATCAAAATCATGCTCAATTTCATAAGACTGAACTAAAATCACACACTATTCATGTGGTAGTTTGAATTGTTAAAAAAAAGAAAGAGGTGAGATGACTCAGAAGCAAGTGCTAGTGGATTAATCCTTTAGTTCAGCTGGTATAGCACTCACCTACTAGCAAGTGCTAGTGGATTAACCCTGTAGTTCAGCTGGTATACCACTCACCTACCAGCAAGTGCTAGTGGATTAACCCTTTAGTTCAGCTGGTGTAGCACTCACCTACCAGCAAGTGCTAGTGGATTAACCCTTTAGTTCAGCTGGTGTAGCACTCACCTACTAGCAAGTGCTAGTGGATTAACCCTGTAGTTCAGCTGGTATAGCACTCACCTACCAGGCAAGTGCTAGTGGATTAACCCTTTAGTTCAGCTGGTATAGCACTCACCTAATGTGCAAAGGTCTCCATTTCAATCAGATCCAAGGAAACAAAATTTAAATTACCACATACCTATAAACCCAATACACTCAGAAAAATGTGACAAAGGTTGTTAAGCTTCAACAGAGAGTGAAGAGATACTGAACAGTGAAACTAAAACCTTGCAACACTGTAATGCTTATCAAAGAAAGATATCTACATAGATTGGGACAAAAAATGAAAGCAGGAAAGGTTTAAAACAATATCACGAGTATTATGCTTGTTACTTTCCAGAGCTTTTTTTCCTATAGATTGAACCAAAGCATTATATTATTATTTTCAACAACCCTGCAATATACAGTTTTTAACAAAGATCTAACAATTTGTAGGTAGCTTAATGAGTTTTTAAGGATGTTACAGGAAACAATTTGTTTGACTTTCTTCCTTAGACACTTTAAACTCTTATAACAAGCTTTAAACTGCCAGGTGAACTGGTAATCAGACCTGATGAAGATACACGGAAGCAGGCTAAAACATCGTCAAACCAGCAGTTCACCAGGCAGGTTGTCCACTTCAACTGTATTCTAGCTTTTTTTTCAAACAACTTACATGCATCATAGAAAGTACGCATGTGTACGTGAAACACACTGCAAAATTTACACAAGTTTTAAAGTCACTTCTCTTAATTAGTGTTCCTAATGTAAAAAAGCACACCTGTTTGGGCAGCAGCGAGTGGTGCTGGTAAGCCCAAAGGACTGTGGAGTGTCGCTATCTCCTGGTATTGGTGCTGAAGGATTTCCAAAGTATTCTGCTGGGTGTGGTCTGCAAATTAAAATAATGTTCATCTGAATGTTTTTGTGTTAAAACACCTGTGCAAGTTTGAGATGCTTTTGCATTACACATTAAACTTTCTTGAAGTAATTGCAATGTGCATTGATTAGTTGGTGTTTTAAAATATATTTTTTTCATTCTAAGGATGTCTGGTTTACACGTGTAGCCTAGAATTTAAAAAGTAAATATATGATAATGTTTTAATTTCTGATACTGGAAATCAATGAATTCTTGAGATTTTTCTTCCAAACATGAAGTAAATTTTGCAGAGTTTTTCACTTATCTAAATTAAGCTAAGGAGATTTAAACAAAATAAAATATATGGGAACAATAATGATAAAGATATTTTGCATGTACAACAAATATCTATTTAAACATGAATGAAATATATTTATGTACAAAAAGATATATATATACATATATGCACTCACAAAAATATTATATGTGAACACTAAATGGGACACAAAACTAACAATTTTATAAATCAGAAAAGGTGGCTGACAAAAGTTTAGTTTCTGATTACCAAATACATAATTCACAAAAACTAGCTTTACTAACTTTAAAATTTCGTGCTTACATACACCATTTTCGGTACATATGTAGACATTACAAAACAGCAATTAAAGAATATTTGGTTTTAATTCGCTGTGCAAAACATGTAGAATAAACAGCCTATCAAACTATGGCATTAGACTCTATTTACTTGTGTACACAAAGTAAGTACACATTGTACAAAGATGTTCAGCTATGACAGAAACTAGTTCTGGCTATCAATAAACTGTCATTATGATAGGTCATACAACCTGGAATATATTCAAAGTGAAAAGTTTTAGTACAAGTTACCCTAAGTCAAAACTCTACATCATACTTATATCCCTGTAATTTCTGTTTTTTTTATGTATATATGCATCAAACATGATAAAAATCATGAAGCCCACAAGTTATAATCATCAACTTACTTTTAAAGAGGGCATATCTATTTTGTTCAAAGTGACCAACACATCAGTTTTCTTGAGTTTTGATTTATTTAATTCAATTCTTTGTGTTTTCTAGCTATTGTTATAGTAGAGTTAATGCACCATGACCTTACCTGTTACAACTTTTACTATATGAGCCAAAAGAACGAAATGCTCTTAAATCAAAAAGTCCTATCTTGGGGCCTGGTGAAGTGATAATTACCCAATGCTTTGATCCACTTCTACAGATCTTTATCAGGGTTTATGAACATATATAAAATGAATGAAATGTCATCTAATCAGCAGTTCACCAGGTTAGATGTTCATTTTTAACAACTTTACACATTGAACAATAATCATTCACTTTTAAATGTTCTTCTTACCACAATATTCACTCACAGATATCTATCTATCGAGAAAGTTCATATATAATACGTTTAGAGCTGGGTGGCTGATTACATTATCAGGTAAAATAATCAACTGATTGAAATCAGTGTTTTCAATTACTCCAACTGTCATTATTATTTTCAATTAATTCAAAGTTATTCAGCTTAATCGATTACTGATATGACTCATGAAAATAATCAAAATTAGTGTTTCTGATTATGACTATCTTTGATTATTCCAACTATTCGAGTCTCAAGTGAGAACAAACATTTAGTCAAAGGTTAATCAATCAATGAACCCTGATAGTGACTGACAGACTTCACTACCTTGCATCACCCATGAACTAATTGATGAACTCAACAGTAAGTGTTCCTATGGGTAAACATATTAATTTGCAAAATGTATGCTACAGCAAACTTACACCAGTGAAACATCATTACGTTAACCACACATATAGGTACTGTAATACTGTCTGATTTGATGACCTAGGGTAATCTGGTTGTTATGTAAGATCATACTTCCTGGATTATATTATATTATATATATATATATATATATATATATATAGTAGTACTACTATAATACTGCCTA
>NW_013666707.1:1937-35294 GCF_000517525.1 Limulus polyphemus | reverse complement strand
ATCATACTCTGTATATATATATATATATATATATATATATATATATATATGAAGTCCTCACTATAAATCTGGCCTGAAAAGTAAGAATAGGTGGGATGATGTATAGCAAACTTCACTCAAATGAACACAAACCAATATGATGAGACTGATTCTGGGTATGTGGCAGAAGAATAGCAGTTGTTTGATAGTATGCACATTACCTGTTGCATTTGCACCTCATTTAAAATTGAAATGAAATTTTTTTACAGTATGAAATATGTTCCCTGATTCATCAATAACATATATATGAAACGACTTATACTGCGGTAATTTAAATTACAGACACACAACTCCTGATTTGACCCTATACAATGATGAAGGATTCAACTCCATCACCTTTCTAGTTAAGCTATGTTCTTCTAAATTAATTAATGATGCAAAAAGTTCATGTAACTTTAACAGTTTAGATACATCATATGATCAGAATTTTATAAGAACCCACATAAAGGCTGTAAATTGGCAGCCAGTTGTAGTTTAGCCTAACCTTGCCTGCTTGTATGCAGTATGTGTAAGTTGTATATAAACAGATATTTGTTGTTATTTTCCCTGAGTTTTTACTTCTGTTGAAAATGATCATTCACATAAAAACACAGAGCAGAGACAAAAAACCAACAAAAAAACCCGCTATGAATAAGATATAATAAAGGGGTGACTTAGTTGGAAAACTTCATCACAAGCTTGTCAATTAATAAATGAGTAAATTCTACTAATTGCCAGCTCTAATTATTCCACAGCAGACAGGAGTTTGTTACTGCCTACAAATAGTTCGTGATTTGCCTTGTATGTTATGACTTTTTCTTCCTCCTCTCTTTTCACAAGTCGTAATCTTTGTGCTCTACTTCACCAAACAAACATTAGATTAATTCTAACCTAATATTTATATCTCACTAATATTTCATTCAACAAGATAATAAATGACATACAAAAATGAACTAATTAAAAACAGAGAAGTATTGTACAGACAACCATCTATGTTACATAAAAGTATGAGAAATGGTTTTTAGTACACATTTAATATTTCTATTTTTTTTTTTCTCATTCCTCCCTATTTGTATCTTTTTTTATACTAAACTAGGAATGGGCTTACATATATTATGAATGTTGAGTTAGGAAGCTATAAAAGATACTTTGACATAAAAAGAATAATGAATATCAGAGTATACTAAAGTTTGTAGTAAGGTAAAGCTTGACTGGCGCACCTTGAAAGTTATAATTTTCCTACAATGAAAATATATTTCCGATAGGTACTTACCTCCCCTCACATAAATAGCTATTCTCGTTCAGTGCTGCCCTCTATATGAAAAAACATTTTACACATGCCACAAGTCTTTTATCTCCCTCCATTGTAATTGACTGATTACAGGGCATCACTCATACAAATCATCATGCATCAACACTCCACCAAGAACAGTGCGACATACTCTCATGACACATGTGAATCCCTCTATTCAATTCTTCTGAACTATCAATTCGAGTTTTGGCAGAAGATGGAAGCACCGGTTTTTAGTGGGGAGAAAGGGTGGGAGGAGGTAAGTACCTATTGGAAATACATTTTCAGTGTAGGAAAATTATAACTTCCAATACGGTACATTACCTCCGTTCACATAAATAGCTAGAATCACATTGAAACAGTCAGATTCTAGGAACCAACGTGAGGGACTGCACCACTTCTAAGCCAGGTATATTCTTCACCCATCATAACAAGATGTCGCACTTATGGGTGGAAAACAGAGAAGAACATCCAAGTGGAAGAGAACTAAGGTCGGGTAGTGATCCAAACCATATTATATTTATACAACTCTATCCCAGAAAATATAAAAGTCGGTAAAATTAAAAGGATGTGTCCTAGGTGTAGAGTGGGTAGGGTGTGACAGATTGTACACGGCAAATCAACTACATTTAAAACCCATGCCACTGGGAACTGATATCCAGCCATCTGGTGGGGGTAGGAAAGAGGATCATATCATCTTCACCTAAAGTTCATGAGGCCAGAGGGAATCAAGAACCCCCCAGACCCAAGAATGGGGCATATGTTAATATAATAAATTAATAGATCGATCCGGGAACCTGACATTCAATATCGAAAAGATGTCTGCATAATGTAAACCCACAAAAGTGAAATTGACCGGAACTGCCCCAAGCACAGGAATATCCTCAGAATAATAAGCACCAAGGGATAGTCGAAGGGGAACAACCATAATAATCTGCAAGTGCCTCCACCATGCCCCACAACATAAATGGAGTAACAAGAGTATAATTGAGGGAGGAATAAAACATCTGTAACACATGTGTGAGGACTTATGTTAATTGGATAATATAAGGGAAAAGAGCCCCTGAAAAGGAAAGAATAAGAAAAAAAAACTTATCCAGTCAAAGTCTCATTGAATTCTGAAAAATGGCTACAGGTAGAAAACTATAGCCCAAACAGGAAGATACTGTGATCTGATGCAATTAGTGAGAGACAATCATATTATGGGTGGTAGTCCACATGCCCGAATGAAGAAGTACCTCGAAGGAATGACGATGATGAAATGCCAATGAAAAGCTGAGGTGTCGAATTGGATGAGAAGACACACAGAACAAAGTACAGGAGGAAGACGAAAAAGAGCTATAAGCCAATCGAATTAAGAGCTGAACCCAACTGATGAAGGTGGAAGGAGAAAGTTCACAAACGGCTGACACAGAAAAAAGAAACCAACAATGGGAAAACGTTCCATTTGCATTGAGAAACTTCCATGAAGAAAGGGCAAATGAAACAAGCCAGAAAAGAAGCTAATCATCGAGAAAAGCCTGATCTACTTGCCAATGAGTGGAGGAAAAGCTGGTGTGAAGACGGAGGACAGGACAGTCCGGATAAAACACCGGTAACCAAGGGTGATGAAGAAGGGATGGAGTCAGAGGAAGCACTAACAGAGGAGGAAGTTGGAGAGCTGGAGAAGCCATGGAAACCACAGCTGAGACAGCGAGTAAGGAGCTATCAGAAGGGCTGAAAACAGAGTGTCAAGAATGATCTAAATCACTCAGAAAAAAAGGACAATGGGAGGATAGAAGAGCCCACATATAAGTCTGACCTAAGGGGATAAGGAGTGCCATGGAAGATCACATCCCCAAAATCAACAGAACCTTGCAAGCTGTAAGAGAAATGAAAGCCCCATTGAACAAAGGTGAAGAGAAGAAGGGTGGGCACGACTGAGATCTGAACACGAGTACTGCCAAATGAGAAGCGACAGTTCAGTAGAATTGAATAGAGGGAGTCACGTGTGTCATGAGAATATGTCGTACTCTTATTGGTGGAGGGTTGACGCATGATGATTTGCATGAGATGCAATGGAATCAGTCAATTCCAATAGAGGGGAAAGAAAAAGCAAGAAGCATGCGTAACAATCGTTAAAAATATAGAGGGCAGCACTGAATGCAAGTAGATATTTATTTGAGCGGTGGTAATGTATCATATTGGAATATTAACACAACCACTTTACCACAGTCAGTGCTATGGCAAATTTCTGAATGAATATATATATATATATATATATATATATATATATATATTATTAGACTCATATTATGTATTAATTTGAATTATGTGATTATGTAATAACATTCAGAACTGAAAATAAATCATACTTTGCTTAAAGAAGAAAAATACTAAAAAAGTGTCACTAAAATTATGTTGGATGTTTCCCAGTTTTAGCTTTTTTAATTCTGTTCACAAAATGATCACACTCCTTTTTAGCTTTGCTCACAAAAAGACTCATGCCTCCTTTTACCTCTACTCACAAAAGGATCATACTTTATTCAAAATAAGATCACATCCATTTTTTAATTTTGCTCACAAAAGGATTACTCCCATTTTGAACTTTGTCCACGACAGAATTATGCTTCTTTTTAAACTTGTCCAGAAGGGTGATGACTCTTTTTAGCTGTGGCATAGCTCATAGCTCTGTCATCTTTAGACCAATTTGAGATCTAATTACAGTTCTGGACTCAGGAGGTCAAACCCTTTCCACTGATGTATTTGACCATGCCCAAGGTCTCATAGATTAATTTACTCTAATCCTACCTTAAAGAATTTCATTTTGATGTTAGGCTGGTAGAGAGCCTGATGAGTAATAAAATTGAATCAAGTATATGCGTGCCGGCACACAAAAATATAGATAATAAAAAGGAAAAAAAAAAGTCTCGTAGATTAATTTACTCTAATCCTGCATAAAAGAATTTCAAGTGCTACAGCTGTTGAGGATTCCCTCATGTTTTTATTTTGTTCACCGAAGTATCTTGCTCCATATCAGTTTGGTTTACACAAAGATCATCAGTGATTTCTATGAGAAAAGATTACTAATTTACTCCTTCAAGATGTGTGAACACAGAAATGTGTTTAGAAAATATGCTTTAATTTATCCATTAAATGCTTCTCTTCACTGCAAAAAACTAGTCTGAAAGTTTCCTACACACATTCCACATCAATGCATTTAAGTTGTTAGAAATTATTAATCTTAATTATTAAAACAGACTGAAAAAGTGGGTAAAAACATCAAAGATTATTTAATTATGACAAAAAACACTGAACATTTCTTAATTCAGGTGGTATAAAATACATCTAAAAGTCTAACACATTTTGAAAATATTTCAATAATCAGTCCTTAACTCTAATGTTTACCCAATATAGCAGGATTCACAATTTTACTTATGATTGAGTCAGACATTTAAAGTGCAATCAATATACAATTACAAGCAGCTGTAAAGCAACATGGCAGATAAAAAAGTATTCACTTCCAGCTGAAGATTGTTTAATATACCATACACTAGCAATTATTTAATAATACCAGCTTTTATCTGGCTTTACAATCTAAGAAAGGTCCTATCATAAACATGGCCATTTGAAGCAGTAAGGCCAGTCAGACATTATGTTGTGTGTATATAGTATTTGTAGTTAAAATAGCTCAAGATTAAATCTCACAGCATTAAATTTCAAAAAGTTTCTCAGGGGCATGCCCCCAGAAATGGCAGCCTTTACACATTGTTGAACTGTGGCAAAGGCCTGAGCACTCCAAAATTGCTTCCTACAGCAATGATAAAAACCAGCTTTTTAAAACTCGATAGACATACTTTCAACCTCATAGTTATGTAGTTTATTGTTAAGTAAATACAGTTAACGTGTTCCTTTAAACTTGAATACTTAAGATGCAAGTTAACTAAGATTAATCTTTCTTCACTTTATTCAAGATGTTATATCCTCACTCTGAGAAAGATATGGACAAATAAATCCAAGCTCAAGTAAGTTTGTTTACAAAGGTGTTTCAAGATGTATATAATTACCAACATACATAAATTTTTTCTTAAGTTAATCCTTATATATAATTCTTAAGTGTGTTCCCTCCAGTATGTATTAAATGGTTTGTTGGATAAACTTAATACGCACAAAAGGTCCCTTTTTTGAAAGTATATTCCACTAAAAATATTTTCATTTTCATTTTGAAATTATGTCGTTCTTCCATCACAAAACACACGAGGAGTACTGTTGATATGTGTGGGAAAAACAACAAAATATGTAAGCTTTATTTCTGACTACTGTTACCACAACTCTCTAATATCTATCAGTTTCTTTAACTTTTTTTTTTGGTATCTCTTAATAAATTTGTGTGATTAAACAAACTGACTGGTACATCTGTCACTATGCAGTGCTATACCGAAGAGCACATAGCAAGTTTATCAGATTTTGTTGATGTTAGCAGGAAAAACTTTTTAAAGATTAAAAAGAACTGAGATTCTTTAAAGCAGCAGCCTTTCCTTAGTTATTATACTTCAGATATAGGCTTAAATTAAAATTTATGTAATTTTTTAACCAGCTATAATAAAAGATGAACTGAAGTTAACATAAGATTTTAGTTTAGACCTATAATAATATTATTACAGCCACACAACTCCACATACTAGCCTAATAACGTTGTATACAGTAAAGTCCATAAAAATAGTTAGTAAGATTTTTAAAGCTGTATTCTTGCTCTGAAGGATACTGCAAGTTACATTTTCATACGACCAAGCTTTATGAAACGACATTGCTTTTTTTTCTTGCTATAATGAAATTTCTTGGCAAATGCCTAATGTTGCTACTTTTGTTAGCTCTTATGCCTACTTAGGGCTCCTAATCTCAAGCTTTACTTATGTTACAGTCTACTTGAGTTCTCCAGTACAAAACAATAAATGCAAAGAAAATCAGATCCCTTGTGCCACACGCACCTCTCACATCCTTTCTTTCAGGATTTGTTAATAGTTCTCTCTTACATTTAATTACATATTATTTATAACCAATAGAAAGCCAAGGTTTTCATCTATCAAATGACGTATTGTATAACATTGTGTTTGAACAGATAAGTGTCAATTTCACTCAGAGTACAAGCTTCATTCCTGAGAGTAAGGGAAAATTGTCTGCTTTTTGCATGTTGTTCTTTGGTGCATTAATTAATTAAATAAAAATTATTTAATGCACTACTACCATTAGTATAAAATATGTAGGTTTAAGCATAATTGACAATCCACAGCAAGAAAAAAAAAGATCCCCAAGTGATTTACAAATCATTATGGTGCAGATAGTAGTTACACATGGTTCAAAGGGCAATAAAACAATGAAACTTAATTATAAATAGATGTATAATGTTATGAACTTATAGCTACTTAGGATAAACTAATATAGTCATTTTAGAAAGAAGAAAAGGGTAACTTAAATTCATTTTGATTTTATTTTTGGTGGTTACAAGGTCAGTCAAATTGACCAATCCCATTTTGAGTTAGGGTAGACAAAATAACAGATGAAATATAAAGTTTTACTGTAAAAAATATTTGAAATGTATTTAGGAGGTTTTAGGGATGATACAAAAGAAATTTGAGATTTCTGAGATGAGTAAAAGTATTTTTAATCTTAACATGAAAATTACTTGGTACATGGACTACTCAAAACAAACACTCAATATCTTCATGGACAAATCTTTATTTTATTAAAAATACTTCACAGAAAATGTGATTTTTTTTGTATGTGAAAGACTTATAATGTTACAAAGAATTTTGTGAAGATATATACACTATGTTGAAAGTTAGAAGTATTAAATCTATAAAGACTTTAAATGAGTACAAAATAGGTCACGTGATCGGTCAAATTGACTGAGCCCGTGTTGAGAGAGTTAAACAAAAATTTGGAATGAAAAAAAAAACAGATTTTTGGATTCAAGATTTGTTAGTGCAACAAAAGGCACTTGATATCTTTTTGAATTTGTAATGTATAGCCAATCACATACCATGATGAATTTAGTTATGCATTTAGCAACAGAAAAATAATTATTTTTTGTTGTCGGGCAAGAAAAACAAGCACTAATGAAGAAGTCTAACCATGAAACAATGTTAAAGCTAAATCAAAGAGATCCTTCCACAAAGAATGTCTCATATATCAATATACTGAATCACTGTGTGTAGGAAAAATCCAGTAAGGCTTGGAAGTAAAGAAAACAAGAAGAATGAACTGTTTGGAAATAAAATTATTGTATTTGGTGGAGATTTCAGGTTTTCCAGTTGTTAAACACATATTTTGTTCAACAATGGCTGAAGCATCAAAAAACTCAGGAAAGTTTTGGCCAAAAAAACAAAACTGAAAATAACCAAAATATGAGAACAGGTCTTAGACAACAAGAGTTCAGCAAATGGACAAATGAAACAAATACCTTGATTATCAGAAGACTGTTTTAAAATACCGAAAACATGTATAACTGAAGATGATTTAATTAATGAAATATTTGGCAAAAAGTTAATAACAGAAAATATTAAAAACATGAAAGATAGGGTAATATTATGTCCAAAAAAATAAGCATTGTTTAAAAATTCATGATGATATTGTGGAAAACATTTTAATATGAGAATTGAAAACTTATTTTAACATTGTAACTGATGATCCAAATTAGTACAGTATTATACCAACAGAACATGTCAACAGTTTAACCCCTGCAGACTTACCACAACATAAGTTGATATTAAAAATAGAAAAAATAATCATGTTGATTAGAAACTCAAACAGTAAGACAAATTTAAAAATGAAGTTCATCTCATAACCAGTCTTCATATTAATACGATCAACCAGTAAGGCTCAATTTACAAGAGTTTGGATTTTAAGAATTGATTTGATGCCACCTGATCCAACAATGCCATTTAACCTTGATAGAAGACAGTTTCCAATAAGATTTGCTTTTACGATGACTATCAATAAAGCTTATGACCAAATGTCCCATAGAAATTAGACTAGATTTACCAGAAACAGTTTTTAGCCACGGACAACTTTATGTTGCATTTTCAAGAGTCATAAGTTTTAAATATATCAAAGTTAAAATAACAAACTTGCTAATAAAAGTTCACACACTAGAAATGTCTACAAAAAAAAATCTTGCAATATAACATACAAACAAATAAACTAAGATACTTGTAATGGCAAGAAGTTAGAGGATGTAGTGAACAGAATGAATATTTAGTTATCAGTTGATTATCTTCATTATGACACTTCAATGTAATAACCTTATCAAGTTTTAATATAAATGAAAACTAGAAGTACTAATGCAAAATACAAGCATTTGTAAGTTAAAATATTATCCAAAATGTCTAAAAATACTTTTATGAAATCTTACCAATTTGGCCAAAATAATTATAACTTAATAGAATATTAGGAGTTTTCTTTATAAAAAAACAAAACAAATGAAACTCTGTGTAATGGTTACTAGCATTGTGATTCTTAAAAGGTGTAGTAACAGAGCAAAAAGCTCATCAAGAGAAATATATCTACTTGTTTCATGGATGAAAGTCCTCAATGTGTCTCGATATTTAAGATGATTCCAAATAAAGATTCTCAAACTTTATCTAAAATTACAAATGTTAACATTTTCCTAAACTGAAAATGTATTTGTGATAGATACTCACCTCCACTCACAAAAAGCTTTCTTGATTAGTATTGTCGTCTATTGATGCAAATTTTTCGTTTGCCACTAGCCTTGTAACTTTCACGTTTTTTTGCATATCTACATGCAAATGATCATGCATCAACCCTCCACCAATGGGAGTGCAACATCACTCCTATCGTGGCTAGCGCTCACTCTAATAATACACCTGTTAATCATTTCAAGACTAGTCATGACCAATTTAAACATTACACCGGAAGTGGGGAGATGAACGGGTGGGAAATATAAGCAGAGGTAAGTATCTATCAGAAATACATTTTCAGTTTAGGAAAATGTTAACTTCCAATACAATATCTTACCTCTTCTCACAGAAAGCTAGTATCCCACAATGAACTGGTCGAGAGCTGGTGAAAGTATGATCCTCCTTTAGAAAGTAACCAAAGAAAGACCATGAGGTGTGGTAAAGAACTAAAAACAACCCATCAGTGGGAGACCACACCACTTCTGAGCCAAGTATACTCTTCAGCCTTCAGGAATGTGTCACCAAAACCTAAAGGCCAGAAACATCGAGGGGACCCAAACCATTTTCAGCAGGAAAGGGACCCCCAGGTGTCAAGTGGCTAGGGCTGGACAGACCGTAAATGGGATTTCGCCCTCAACCACCCCTTACGGCATCTGGAATTGTACATTAGGTTCCGAACCCCTCAAAGGAATAAGAGATCCCAAACACTGGGAGTCTAAATATGGGTAGTTAGCATGATGAAAAGCAAAAGCATGATCGTCCAACGTATGCGGGGGATGAGGTATACTGACCTCCAATCACAACTGTTCCCCAAAACGACTATCAAGATCCCCAATATCTGGTGAAGGAGGATAAACCTCATATTGACCCAAAGATTCGTCCCTAAGGAGGACATGGGTAGAATCAAAGGAAACAGGAGGCAAAGACAAAATCAAACAAACCTGATTAATCGAGACAACAAATGAAGAAGGAGGCTTGGGTAAGTCCCCTGATACGATACACAACTGAGAAGCATATTCAGCAGGGGAAAATGGCTGTCCAAATTCTCATGCTCCCTGTTAGACACACCAGCTGCTGGTATGACAGAATACTCCTCAGGTGGTGGTGAATATTGCATGAAATTAGACAATCATAGTAGTCACGTCATCGGCCGATAACCGTGGGACTAACCCCAAAGAAGCGGTCGGTAAATCCGCAGGTGCAGTAACAGCAGTGGTAGTTGTAACTACTTGAAACTGCAAGTGTATACATACAAAGTATAAATTTGAACAAACTGAACATAAAGTATTTAGAAAAAATTCACTAAATGAAAATACAATGAAAACTGGAAGCAAAGACAAACACATCTTAACAGTAAGACTGCCAAGTTATTAACAGGTGCATTATTAGAGAGGTTGCTAGTTACCATAGGAGTAGTGTGTCACTTCTATTGGTGGAGGGTTGATGCATGATCATTTGCATTTAGATATGCAGAAAGAAGTGGGAGTTACAAGGCTAGTGGCAAGGGAAAAATTTGAACTGATAAAGGGCAGTACTAATCGAGAAAGCTTTTTGTGAGTTGAGGTAAGATATATCGGAATGGTATTTTTTATTGTGGCTGATATAACGGCTACTTTTTTTTCAAAGGCATGCTCCATCAAGGCTAACTCAGCCTCAACTTCCTATAAAACTGGTATTATAATATAGAAATACCTTTCAGTACATTAAAATAAAACTAATAAATTCACCAACACAAAGGCTTAAAAATTTAGAACTGATTAGAAATTCAACCTCCCACTTCTTTGTCACAGTTTAAAAGGTTTAAAAAACCTAAATACAGCAACATTTAAAAAAAACTAATTTTATCAGTACAATTTATTTAGTAGCTTCAAACAAAACATATTCCTTCAAAAACAGAAATATTTAAATCCTGTTATATCTCAAATTAATTTCCTTATCATTAGCAACATTAATGAATCAATGACAATAAAAAAAAGTTGAAAAAACTGTTTCATGTGAATACTTAAAATTAATATAAATTCATAAATCTTGTGCTTTTTTTACATCATGATGCTCAGAATTGCATGAAGAGACACTGGAACATCTTAGACAACATGAGCATTGATGTCAAATAACCAAAAAGACAAACTGAGTATGACAAAAAATTTGTTTACACTGATTTTTAATAATTAAGATTTATAAATCAAGGTGTAATTTACACTATCACAAAACCCTTGAAAATTAGTCTTAGATTTATTGAATAGACACAGAAAACTGTGTATTCACTGTATGCACAAAAATTTGTACTCTTATCACACATTTACTTAGCCCATGGAAACTGTTTTTTAAATACCATATAGTTTTTAAGCTCTAGTATTTGGCAAAAGACCTAGTCAGCACCGGATAAAACAGATATAGCACAGTTGATATTTTATTATATTATTCTTTATTTTCAGTCATAAGTAATGATAAAACTTGTTTCTACACAACCTGGCAAACTTACGCTGATCCCCAAGTCTTTCTGAGATAGCCTAACAAAACTGAAATCAATTCTATATCCAATGAGCACATGAGGTAAAAAAGATTTAGAGTAAGCTTAGCCTATTATGACTAAAGTTTCCATACATAATACAACTAATAACTACAATTCCCTGAGAAGACCTACAATTTGCTAGATAAAAATTGAGTTTGTTCATTTAGATAAACATTCTTAGTTAGCTTACCTTGAGAAGATGTTTGTTGATGATGAGTATGTGTCTGTGATAAATTAAGATCCAGCTGGTAAGTACTGGGGCCAGGTAGAGACGGCATTCCTAGAGAGTCAACATACGGCATAACACTGTACTTTTCTGCAGATTGATCACAATTTGGTGTGGATGAGTCCTTTAGGGATGACACAACTGGCTTGATATCTAGAGAGCATATTGATTATACTATTATTTTTTCAATTCTATAATAACTCTGTCTAGAATTATACTTTTAGTTGGCATGACAGAAAAATATAACATATTTACAAGTATTTATATGATTAGATGTGTTATGGAGTTGAAAACATAACAGTGAGTGAGCTGTTTTCTTATAATAAACAAAATTGTAAGTTTATAGCTAAAAGAAAAGGAAAAAAGAAAACTAATTTAATATTTTCTTGTTTAGATAGTTTGCTTCTTATATATAAAATCTGAATTTTACTTCTTTTCCTGCAGAATTAAAAATACCAAATAATTTGCTTTATTCTGAACATTATGCACCTCTAGAACAGGTTCGCAAAACTTCATTTACCAGATCTGCCAATCTTTGATTCTAGAGCCACATGAATATTTTAAGAAAATTTTAGTTCCACCAAAACTTTGTCCAGCAATAATAATAATAAACAAAAATGGTGCATATATTATTTTTTAATTTACTTGCCATTAGACATTAGTCTCAATATATTTTTAACCCTCCATTCTATATCTAATTACCTATAGATTTTCAAGAATTAGAGGAGTGTATAATAATAGTATTCCAACTACACTATGTTCATCATATCTGTTGCCAACAATGTGTTTTGCTCAATCCAGAACTCATCAGGCTGGCTGGGATACAACAAACACAGCACTGTTGAACTACTATTCATATAATCAATTTTTTACAGCAACAATTGTTATGGTTTGAATGCCTTTTTGAATTTTATAAAACATGATTATTATCAATAATATTTGCCATTATTCACCACGAAAGGAAGTAATTCCAAAAAGTAAGCATAGGAAGTGCAGCACCAAATGCTGTATTGAGCATTTACAATAAGAGCACCTGTATGGATCCTGTCTTTACCTCTCACAAATGTTATGACATATACATAATTTTAGAACTAGTAGTATGAAATAACAAATTTAACCTGTGTCTACATAAGTTGTGGCAGTTACCTATTTCTTTTTGGTTGTAATAAATATTTCTTATTGAAAGAATTCCACAGCAGCATGGAATGAAAATAAAAAATAACATCCTCTTCTTCTAAGTTACTGTTATTCAAAGAGTTCATTTCTCAAAGTTCAGCTAAAAACGGGTGACATCCAGTGTCACTGCTGCTTCTCACAAGTTGTCATCCTTAAAGGTAATAAATAAACCTAGTACAGTGAGCTCCTAACTAAACTTGGCAGGCCTCGGCCAATCAGTGACACCCATTTATGAGCTTTTGGAGCCAGACTGTCTTTGTTTACATAGTTTGCTATGCTGTGGAAAGAGGTCTCTTGCAGGCACTATGATTTTATTGAATTTATTGATTTAAAAGTGAATTTATAATGATCACAATGGTCCATAAAGGTAATTTGCAAAAGTATAAGAAGAGTAGGAACTGCATAACCCTTAAGATAAAGCAGGAAACTGTTGAGAAGTCAGAAAAAAGGGGACAAAACAAGTGTGCTTGCTAAGGAGTATGGCTTGTCTCAATCAACAATTTCCACCATCCTGCTAAATAAGGAGAAAATTAAAGCTACCAAAGTGAGTGATGCCTCAACCAGGGTCATTAAAGGAAGGGAAAGAATTGTAGAAATGGAAAGACTGCTGTTGCTTTGGATTCATGATAGGCAAATGCAAGGTAAGTCCATAGATAGAAGTATGATTTGTGAGTAAGCAAAAAACATTTTTGATCACCTTACATGTGAATCAGCTCAATCCTTGGGTTCAGTTTTTGAAGATTTCCAGGCAAGGATGAGTTTGTTTGATAGTTCAAGCAGATAAGAGAAAAGTTCAAAGTGGAATTTGCTGAATTAATGGAGGAGCAAGTATTTAATGTGGACAAAACTGGGCTATTTTGGAAAAAGATTCCCCACAGAACTTACATCACCCAGGAAGAAAATGCTTTGCCAGGCCATAAGCCCCAAAAGGATAGGCTTAACTTGTCGCTTGGGGCTAATGCATCAGGAGATTTCAATTTTAAGCTTGTATACCATTCTGAGAATCCAAGGGTATTTAAGCAACAAAAAGTCATCAGAGCATTTGCCAACACAAATTGAAGTCATCTTGTTAACATACCTACAGGAATTTATATCATCAGATGTGCTACTCAACTGAAAACATAAATAGTGAGTTGTCTATTTTCTAATAAAAAAATTTAATAATTATACAATAATGCCAATATTAGTTTTGTATGCAAAATATATATTCTTTCAAACTCTCTCTCTCTCTGTGAACTAAACAGCAGTTTCTTTTTATTTTTTAGTTTTACCCCTTTATTATCAAAGATTGTAATGAAAATATATTTTATAGTAGTGGATTAGTGGATTTTCACACAAACTACAGGATGTTTTATAATACTTTAAACCCATATTTTTAATTTAGCTAGTTAGTCATTTTATATTATTAAAAAATAGGTACAATAAAAATGCTAAATTTGTAAATTTTACTTTACGTAGCTTACATTTACACAATTTATTTCCCCTTTGGCCATCAGTGAAATGTGGACCATCATTTCAAACTCTGCACTTACTTACCACAGTACACTACCTATTTTTTCTTCCTTTTAATACCAAAGATATTATTTAGTAACATAAAAAAAGGTGAATATTATTCTAAGTACTAAAACAAATTTTCTTGACATTTTTTTTCATATACAGTTAAAGTGATTTACCTTCCAGCATAGCGGTTGTCTTTAATTCTGAAGCAGATGTGGAGGGTAATGAACCTAGTGTAGCAGTTGATACAACCATTTGACTCGTTGACGTATGACTAGAAATTGTTGACTCAATTGTAGATTCAGCATTGGCAGGAGCAGAAGGACTCAAAATAGTAGGTGGTGATGGCTCATCTTGTGTTTGGTTGCTTGATGTTGTAACTGTCTGGTTAAATAAAACAAAAATATTTACACTTAAATAGTTAACAATCATCATATTATAAGCATGGATTTTGAATATGCATTAGAAGTAATTCTTCGTTAGTGCTGCTGTTTACTAATGAAAAAAGATTAAATGTTATGGAACTATGAAATGCATACTGCATGTTATATTTGTGTGCTATATTTCAGCACGATTTGTAACTTCCTAAACAAAAGAATCCACCTGAATAAAGATTGAAATTACTGTTAATAGCGAAACTTTAAGATTTAAACCAATGTTACTTGAGTAACACTAACGTAGGCCTACAGCCATGTCATCAATTTATGATAACATTTCACCTGATACTGATATTTACATGGATATTCAGTTATCTAAAGAAAGATCTAAGTTAGCTATCAGCCCTACATAAGATTTGAATCATCAGTTTGTAAATTAGATTATTTTATTCTAGTTCTATGGCATTCACCATGACATCAGAGTATTTGGGTCTTTATTTCAAGTTTGCTGGCTCATAAACACAAGGTGTATGTAATGTTCTTGAAATTTCTAAAAACTAGTTAAAACTATATTATTATTCATTTAACACGTTCTATTAATCAAACTTAAGTATTACTGTATCCTGTCTACTTTGCATTCATACAGCAACTGTGTGTATTAACTAGAAAATATATACAGCATTAAAAATATCTCTGATTACAGTTACTGAATGCTTATTTTAAGTTTTTTTTTTACCCAACTGTAAATGAATATTTTTTTGCAAAAATTAATATTTATCCTTCTTAAGAAATATAAAAATTGATTAGCTAAATGGAATAGCCATCTTTCACCTTCTGGTACAATCTCATTCAAAAAATCTAATATCTAAGAGGGTGTGAATATTTAAATTACAATTATATCTATTACTTAATTTCTCATTCCTAATGATTTTTTTTTAAATATTAAAAATTCAGTGAGAGACGATGGTATTATCCAATTTACTGTAAAGAAACACAGAACAAGAGAGAACAATTTGAATGTAACTGAACAAAAAATGGTCTTACAGTTAATCCCTCCCCCTCCATAATTAGTTCAAAATATGCAGATATATTGAAGTAAATCCAGGTCATTTTTCTTCATTTAGTTATGACATCCTTGTTCACTAATGTCCCAAAGTCATGAACATGTATTAGTCCTTTTGACTGAGTAAAGGTTAGACAGGGAAACTTTTGTTCTTAAGTTTTAACTAGCATTCATGTGTTTCTGTACAGGTGTCTAGGAAGTTTGCCTGTTCAAATAGGTGATACACAAAACCTGTACAAACTGGCTTGGAATTGTTAGAACTGTTTGTATACTATTTATTAAACTAGCTAACATATAGTGGGATACCACACAAAGGCTTCAATCTAACTATAAATTGGGGTTGTTATCATAGCTCTGAATCTTGATTTCTTTCAGTCTCTGCCCTGTGTAAGCGTTTTTTAAAGTTTCTTTCAAGTCCCAACAGCCAATAAAGAATTTGTATCATTAGAAGCTACCCAGTAAGCAAATACACAGAACACTGTTTGTAAATAAGGATTTATATTTTCATTTGTATTTCTCTTGCTTTCTGGACTTGAAATATTACTCAGCCTAACATTTCCAGAATCTGTATTTTGTGGACACTTCTCAGTGGACCTGTAAAAGTATCAGTTCTGATAAATATCTGTGTACAAGATTTTTCAATTTAAATATATTTTTTTAAATAGTTCAGTGTTCACGTCATATGCACGCCGCTAGCCTTCCTCCTCCTACTTCTGCATATCCACATCCAAATGATCATGCAGCAGCTCTCCACTAATAGGAACACAACACCACTTCTATTGTAACCAGTGTCCTCTTCAGGTAAGAATCTACTGGAAATACATTTCTAATGTAGGAAAATGCTAACTTCCAATACGATATCTTACATATTCTCACAAAATAGATAGAATCCTATAATGAACCGGTGGAGGGCGGATAAAAAAAAGATCCCCCTTTATGAATTACTCAAACAGAGACCAGGAGGTGTGGAACGAAAAGAGAAAACATCACACCCCAGTGGGAGACTGCACCACTTTTGATCCAGGTATAATATTTGCTCTTTTATGTTTGTGTCACGAACATAAAAGGTGGAAGAACATGAAAGAATCCCAGAATACATATGAACGATGAATGGGACTCCTGGGCATTCAGTAACAGAATGTAGTGGTAGCTCATCCAACACCTGGTGGAATTTGGAATGATACATCAGACCCACTGTGGGTAGAGGATCACCTACTTCTTCACCTTGAAACGGGAATTGGTAAAGAAGATGATCTTCTGTACCAAAATCCATCTCCACGTCGGTGCGTTTCCAACACAGCAAACCCCAGATCTGCTGGGAACCAACATCCAGTAGGAAGGTGGAAAGCCGACAGGATAACATCTCCGGTCCAAAACCTGATGGCAATGGTATGGTACTTCCAGTCTGCAGTACAAGAAGGACACTCAGCCATGCACCAGCAGGAAAACGTGTTGTACTCAGCTACAGCCAACACTAGATCTTCCAGGAACCGACATCCAGCAGATGGTATGAAGAGGGACTGCAAACCTGGGGTGTATCTCCAATCCAAAACCTGGCAGCAGTGGGCATTTGTTATTCAGTCCACAGTAAGAGGAGGGAGACCAGCTAGCACACATGTGAGGACTTACTTAACTGTACCCTCTCCAAACAACAACAACACTGGACTCCCTGTGAATGTATATGCAGAGGATGGTAGGAAGGGCATCATACCATCTACACATGATATATAGACAGGAATAAGGCATAGTGCTACAACTAAAACCTTGTGGCATATGGAATTGTACATCTGGTCCACAATAAGTAGTGGGATATGCCAGCAACATCTGCAGAATGCCACCACCCTACTCTCAAATGAATGATATGATTCATCACTCAGGAGGACAAACCTCCATGGCACATCATTCCAGTGGCTAGGAACTGTTAAGTGGTAAGGACTCCCATATTCCACTAGAAGAAAGGGAGTAAAAAACATGTCAGAGAGTCTGGAAGACTGCATCATTGGAGACAATGCAACGGGTGACCATAATACACTATTTTGAAAAGCAGAGCTATTACATCGACAGAGTCGACTAACCAAAATCTGGTGGCATCTGAAATTGTACATCAGGGCCATGGTAGGAAGAGTCTTCATGACACGAAGCATCAGAGATGGGTAACAATCTCTGTCTGCTTTACTCATATTAGTCCACAAGTGTACAGTCCAGGATGAACATATGTATGAAGTAAAAAACCACTTGACAGAACTACTAGCAGTCCTACAGAACATCCCATCTCTACGGTGTGCATAACCCAAACCTGTGACATAATAGTTTAGTCACATATAACAATAAAACAGACACACAAAATCAACACCTGGAATTCTACTTCAGGCCCACGATAAGAAGGGCTACAATGTAATTGACATCTTGCATGATTGCAGAATAGACAGTGCAGATTAAAAAAAAAGTATACCTGGTCAGGCACCTCTTACTACTAAGCAAGATCCACAATACACTAGCAAAAAGGCCCTTAAAGAAATAGGAAAAGTTTGAAAAAAAAGCAACTTTTCACAATACCAAAATGTAAAAATTTAAATAAATAGTAAAAAAAACAAACTAAGTCAGTAGTATAATGGAAAATGACAAATCTGCGAGCAAAAAGCAGCACGTCTGTACAATACTACTGCCAATCGAGAAGTTATTGACAAGTGCAGATATGAAGAGGGTGCTGGTTATGATAGGAGTGGTGTCACACTCCTATTGGTGGATAGCTGCTGCATGATCATTTGCATGTGGATATGCAAAAGGCTAGTGGTGTGCGTAACATCCTCAAAAAAAAGTTGAAAGATTAGTACACCATGATCTGCCTTTAGTGAACTATTTCGACCTCTTATACATATATGATATATTTCATTAAATGACTTTGTGAGGCTTATTTTATGAGACTCTCTGGAATATTTCCCACTACAGAATAAGACTAACTGACCTATAACTCTCACCAAACATCTATACAAATAGAAGTAAAAGTTTCAAGCTCTTATTTGTCTGGTGCAACAATAACATAGTATGGAAGTTACCTAAAATACCTGTTTGTGAGGATAATATTCCGACTCCATAAACCTTAAACATCTCTGTCAACTTTGTGACTTAGTTTCATGTGTAAAAATGCTTTAAGTTATTAAAAACAACAGCAAATTACCAGGAATAAAGTCAAATACAGTTAAGAATATTAAATTCTAAAGAATCACCATTTCAAGTTTATAAGGTAGTGAAATAACATGATTTGCATCAAAGGATGCATTATCATTAAGGTCTTCCTACTACACATCTTATTAAACTATACCTTGCAATGTTGAATGATGGGAGTTTCAAGATTTCTAGTCATAGCTTTAGATACATTTGTTAACCCTCAACTGATAGGGTGGGTTCAGAATGACCCATGTCAATTTTTCAAGTCAATATTCTCATCCAGATAGTGCTGCCCTCTATCTGATATTTCTCTGTACTCTATCCTCAATCAGTTCTTGGGTGTTGAGCAGAATGGACATGCTGTACCGGTTCTTTTTCTTAACACGGTGATATTTTTTTGTTGCTTGTGGGTCATTCTGAGCCCACCATATCAAAATGACCCCCCTACTACTTATAATAAAAATATTTTACCCTACAGTTGAGGATTAAGAGAACCCAAGTAGGAACAAGAATAATTTAGAACTCACATAAAATCATCAAAAATTATAACTTTCCTATTCTCATCCAGATAGTGCTGCCCTCTATATAAAATTTCTCTGTACTCTATCCTCAAACAGTTCTTGGGTGTTGAGCAGAATGGACATGCTGTACCGGTTCTTTTTCTTACTACTGTGATATTTTTTTGTTGCTCATATAAAATCATCAAAAATTATAACTTTCCTATACTGAAGATGTATTTCCAATAGTTACTTACTGCCTCTCAAAGATATAGCTGTTCTCGTTCAGTGCTGGCCTCTCTATGCAAACCTTTTCACATGCCACAAGCCTTGAGCTCCCACATACCCCACAATCAATGTAGTTCAACTGTGTCTCACATGCAAATCATCATGCGACACACCCTCCTGACACGTGAGTCCCTCTATTCAATTTTAGCCAAACTATCACCTCGAGTTTTAGCAGAAAATGTAAGCACCAGTTTTCAGTAAGGAGGAAGTTTGAGAAGAGGTAAGTACCTATCAGAAATACATTTTCAGTATAGGAAAATTAAAACTTCTGATATGGTACATTACCTCTTCTCACATAAATCACTAGAATCCCAGATTGAATAGGTGGAGGGACTAGTGTAAGGGAAAAAATAATCCTTCAAAATAATCTAAAGAACACCCAAAAATGGGAGATCCTTGCAGCAGAGGATCCTACGTGGGAGATCGCACCACTTCTATACCAGGTGTACTCTACCATAGTAACCTGCATGTTCATCTGCCTTGAACCACAACACGGCAGCAGTGAACACGAGTCCAACTGAGTGAGAGAATAGAGACACCTGTAATACACGTGTGAGGAGTTATGTTGATTGGTCCAGGCTCTGAATCCGAAACCCAGACACTGGGAACCAACATCCATGTGGGGGTAGAATGAGAGATCCCAATTTTAACGGCTCACTCCAAATCTACAACATCCTCTCAGATAAACCTATTCAGCGATGGAGCATCAGGTTGGAGATCATTCTCATCAGAAAACCACTGCCCTACTCTCAAGTGAATGGATTCAGTATTATTTGCATCGTATATATTGATCACAGGCATATAGATGGCAGCACTGAAAGAGTATAGCTATATCTGTGAGAAAAAGAGGTAATATACCCTATTAGGAAAGATTTTACATTAAAAAAAAACTTGCACTGCGCTGGTTTTCTGACCTTTTGTGAACATGTATTTGTGACATGTTCTGATCCAAAAGTGCATATAAAAACAACAATCAATTTTCTGAAGAGAAAATATCCATTGCTACAAAGACATTTGCTTTGAAACTACTTTGACCAAGTAACATAGCTTTTGGTGAAATATTTTCTGTGCACACGAATGACTTGAATCATACTTTTGGGTATCTTGGAAAACAAACCCCAACAAAAATATAAAACACCAGTGCATTTGAAAGTTTTTAAAATGATTTTTTAATTGTGTATAAAAATTTAATAAACCTTTTGGGGTAATTTACTATGTATTTATTGAACAAAATATTTCAAGACAATTTATGAGCTCTTTGTCAGACAACAACACATTCATATTCCTCTTAAATAGTTCATAAATTAACTTTAAAGCTTGCATCTTATCAAGCTTGGACTGTGTGGGGATGCTAGAGAGAATTTTACTCCCTTCCCCAGAAGTTAGTGTCACTCCCTGTCTTTTTCAAAGTGCAAGGCATCATAATTAAGTGTTACTAAACCAGCCAATTATTTGGACACATACTTATCACCAGAAAACTGAGTTTCACCTTGATGTATGGATATCGTAGTCCTTCTCTGGATCTAATATGTATTGTGTAGTTAATCTAAAAGTTTATTTCATAAACTAATATAATTATGTTAAGTATTTCTTGTTGAAAAATATTGTGTGTATCACTCACCTGGGTAAATGAAGTGCAGGTTTGAAACTGATCTGTTACTTCACTTGTTTCATTATCCATGTGCAATCCTTCTTGTGAGACCTCTCGAGACCTTTCTGCTACGAGTTTACACAAGTTCTGATCAGTGGATGCATGGAAAGATAATGAACAGGAATCAATTTTCTGAGATTCTGTCGATGGAGGGGAAACATCCATCGGTATGGATGGAACCAGCCTTTCTTCTTTAGAAATCTGTTTACTATACACTTCCTGAATCAAAAGATCAGAAGTTTCTGAATGTCTCAGTTTTGTCTGTAATAACTCTTCAACATCACTGTGACTAGATCCTGATCTTCGTCGTGGCCTTCCCCTTTTTCTTCTGTTGACTGAAGCTGCTTCAATCAAGTGACGGTGGCTTTCAGTTAAGGTGTTTTGTTGCGGTGCACGAGCAACTTTTGGGACCATTTCATGAAAAATGGTTCCATCTTTCTCACCTGGTTCTTTATCCTCAACTTCAGCTAAGCCTTTTACTTTCAAACTTTGTGCTGTTTTTAACAAGGTTGACAACTGATCTTGTGACACATTCACTTCACCATGGTACATAAAATCAATAATAGCTTTCAGATCTTTGTAATTCATGTCCTTCATTATAACGATCGGATGTTTACAGGGGTTTTCTTTAAACAAACTCTGAAAGAAAGGGCTACATGCTGATAAAACCATTTTATGTGCTTTTAAACTAAGTCCTTCACAGGCCAGTGTCACGTCGACAAACTCTTCATTGAACAGAAGCTGTTCAAAAACATTTAGCATGTTGTCATGGTGATTGCTCCACTTTAAACAAAACTGTTGGGATCCCATTGTGATAAATTATCTGGAACAAACAGGATTTAAAAAAATACATATACACATTAAATTTTCTCCAACGTATCATAATAAATACATTCATCTTCCAACTATTAAAACATCTAGCCCAAATACAATACATATCACTTCTTCTTTATACATGTATAACAATCAAACCAAAGTAAACATGTATATCACAGCACCAAGTTTACAACATTTATAAAAAATCAGTTCCTGCCAAAGATCAAGTCTGAAATATATTCCTATTACCCCTGTAATCAACTTTTTATTTAATAATATAGCAGAGACAACTTGGTCCTTTAAAGCTATCCTTGCACATCAACTCTTGAGAAAAGTGAAAATTCAAACCCACCATTTATTTATCAAGATATAATCAATAGTAATGCATAAAAATTTATGTATAGTATAGGTTTGAGCTGTGTAATACTATAGTATAAAACCAATATTCTGTGAGAGGATTGTTCAGTCTGAGAATATGTTACAAAACAGAACTAAATTAATTATTTTATTAACAATCACTAAGAAGAAACACATTGATATACTGCTAAGTATTTGTTTTATCTTTGTACACAAAAGTTCTGTTATATATTGTTACGACAGCGGGGGTCACGTGATACTAGTAACACGTCATGAACTTCTAGAAGTTTTGTTTTGAAAAAAAAAACTTTATTCTGTAAACACTTCCTTTCATCTTATAATTAATGTTTTTACTGTTGATCAGAAAGCTTCATTTATGTATCCAATAATTTTCAATAACATATTTCTTTTGATATTTAATCTTGAAGATTTTAGCAGTTACCACCTCTGGCTATAAATCATTAAAAAAAAAAACAAGAGTAAAAACTGACAATGATATATTATCAGTAACCTATGACATTACCTGCCACAAAGGCATAAGGTTAGGCTAGATAACAATATTTGACCTGATAGATCAATTGTTCACAAAGCTCTCACCAACCCCTCCTCAAGTAAGCAAACTTTGCAAATGTAGTGCACTTGTTCTCAACATAACATAACGTTTTGGAACAACATGGGACCTATTTCAGCTGTCTCATCCTCTTAATTAAACTAAAACTATTAATAAATAAATTTTTAAACAAATCTTAAAGCCAGCTCACAGTTCTCAAACATAATCCACACATCATCACAATGGCCATTTTCCAGCTACTTGAGGTTTACAATTACTCAGATTGTCTCAAAACAATTACAACAACTGAGTGCAGTAATTAAGGACTTGTATTCAAAACAGACATCAAATTCACTCACGATCTGAAACAATAATTCATTCAAGACATGCCACTAGTATATTATAAAAACAATTATTCAAGCAAAAAAATGACTGTGAAACAAGCCATTAAAAGAAATGTTAAATAACTAAGCATTTATGAACAAATTCTTCACAAGTTCATTTACAGTGTCTTACTGTACATCAACTTTTCCCAATTACAGTTTAACTAGAACTCAGTCAAATTGACCGACCACACGACCTCTTTATTCTTGTTTAAAGTCTTTATAGATACAATACTTCTTTCAATATTTCTTTCACAAAATTTGACAGTCTTTCAGTAAATATTACATACAAAAAATCATATTTTTAGTGAAGTATTTTTTAATAAAACAAAATAAAGATTTGTCCATGAATATACTGGGTATTTGTTTTGAATAGTCCATGTGCTAAGTAATTTTCATGTTAAAATTAAAAATATTTTTCTTCATCTCAAAAATCTCAAATTTCCTTTGTGTAATCCCTAAAACCTTCTAAATGCATTTCAAATGTTTTTTTTTTCAGTTAAACTTTATAGTTTATCTGCTATTCTCTCTAACCTACCTCAAAACAGGATCAGTCAATTCAATTAATCTCATAACCACCAGAACACAACAAAAAATTACATAAATCTAAATCACCATTATCTTTTTAGAATGACTTCAAATTGTAACATGAAACTACATTCGTTTATCCTAAGTTACCCACATGAAATGTATGTGCCTCGTAAAACATTTTTATTATTACTTATTTTACATAATCTAACCTTAAAAAATCTAAAAGGTTACTTTTATAATTATACATAAAGAATAAACATGAAAAACAAGAAATAAAATACTTAACCAATCTTCCTTTTTCTTTCTATCGGTTTTTGAAGAGAGTTAATCCTAATTTTTTTGTACTAATGATAGTAATGCACTTAATAATTTTTATTTAATTAAATAATGCACCAAAGAGTATAGACTAATAACATGCAAAAAGTACACAAATTCCCTTACCTCTCAAAATTTTTTGGCTTTTTTTCTATGTGACAAGAGCCATGACAAATTCATCCAAGCTAGTCGTTAACTTTCCCACGGGAATGATGTTGGAACTCTAACATTTAACTGTTCAGAACATAACATTATACAATACATCATTTGATAGATAAAAACCTTGACTTTCTATTGATTATAGGTAATATATAATGTAACATAAGAGAGAACTATTAACAAAGCCTGAAATAAAGCATGTGACAGGTAGGTGTGGCAGGAGGGGTCTGATTTTCTATTCGATAGCTCTGTAACCAAACAGAATTGAAGACTATAGAAATTGTTTTGTCTGAGCAATGACAATTTTTATAGAGAGAAATTTATGTTTAATTTTGTTTTTGAGGAGTGATGGATAAAATAGGAATACGATATGCTAAAAGAAAATGTGTCATGTGGGTCACGCTAGTGGAAATTCAGGATTTTTTTTTAATATTGCCTTGTAGAATTAAGAACTTTAAACTTGTATACTATTAAAATATGGATTATTAGCTACAATATTATTGCTATTCTAATTGGTATAACATAAGCAAAAAGTAGTTTAATAAAATTTTGAATGTAAGACACTAAAACATTGTGTCATGCGCAGTGAAGGATTCCCGTGGTGATAGGGTTAACAAGAAGTTAAGCCTTGAACCTTTCTACCAGGGTAGGATGAGGGATCCAAATTGAGGGGTGAATTGCAATTTTAACTGCTCACAACATTTCCTCCAATAAACCCAGACAGAGATGAAACATGAGACATTTTGTCATCTACACCAGTAGAACACCATCACCCTACTCTCAACTAATGGTTTTATCATTATTTGTATTGTATATCATTATTACATTCAGGAGGATGCCTCCATAGTCCACCATCCCAGTGGCTTGGAACTGGAAAGTGGTATGGACTCCCATACTCTACTGGAAGAAAAGGGGGAGGGATGCAGTGGAGAGTTCGGAGGAACATCAACAATGGAGACAGTGCAACAGGAGACCACGAAAACCCTATTTTGACCACTCCTAATTTATTAAATCTAAGGAATGGCAGGGAAAGGCACCTATCCCCTTCTGCTTTACCCATGAAGTCCATAGGTTTGTACGATCCGGAATGGACACATGAATGAAGCAAATATATCATGAGGAAAACCTACGAGCAATCTTGTGGAACACCCCATCTCAACAGTATGCATTTAAGGGTTATTGAAATGTTAATTGTTAAGTTATCATGTACTTACAGTGCAGATTTGACTAGTGTAAGTATACCTGGACAAGCAACAAAGTGGAGTGTATGAAAAATTGATCCAGAACAAAAAGGATAGATTGAGCTGAAGCAGCTGAGAAAACCAGATCTGTGTTGACCAGGAATGAGCTATCCGAAAGACCTGACAGAGAGTGGCAAGGATGAACAAAATCACCCAGAGAAGATGACAAATGGGATGAGAAAATAAAGGTATAAACAGGTCCCAATCCTGTGTGAATGCATCAACAGCTAAAGCAAGTGGATAAGGAACCAGAGACAAAGAGGTCTGAAACAAGATCGAAGGGCAAGGCACAAAACTAGTACCCAACCCCATGGTGAACAAACTTAAGATAGTGCCACGAGGAATGAAAAATAGGAATGTTGGCATAAAAATACAAAATGTCAACCATAGGAGTCCTCAGTCCTGGAGAAATGGCCCACCATGGTATGATAAAAGACAACAAAGGAAATAGGGAAGAACCAAGATGTGATTAAGGTGGGACAAATCAATCACAGAACTCCAATCTGTATTGAGAATAGACGACTAATGGAGGAACTCTTAGATGTAGGACAGGTAAATGATGAGAAGGTGACAGACCTGGAACACTAATAAAGAATGCAATGGCCAAAAAGACAAAAAAGCAACCAAAAAAGAAAAAAATATAATGTAGCAATACAGACACCCCCACATGATGCTAAAGTCAAAGGAGTAACACCACCAAAAAAACAGACCAGTGGAGGTAAAAAGCCGTCCGTAAGTCCCAATTAACAGTGGAAGTGAAATGAAGTTGGTACAAGACAGTATCCCACCCTAGAAGATCCCAAAAGCAAAGAAGCCACATTTGTAGGGAAAGCAACAAAAATGGCATTCACCTCAACATTGCGGTAAGGGAGAGGAAGGTATCTCAAGAAAATCCCCAAGAAATAGAAGGAACTCCTCAGAAATGAGGTATGTAGCAGGCAACACCAGTAGAAGAGATGATAGGGGAAGAAAAAACTGGAAAACTTGGATAGGGAGAAAGGGATAGGATTAACAGATTCTGCCCCCATACAGACAACAGAGATTTGAAATGCAGAGAAGCAAGAAAGCAAAAACAACCTGCCTGATGATAAGCTAAGGCAAAATGAACCAAAGCCTGTGGAAGGCGAGGCATGTCAGCACCATATCTCAAAAGAGAAACAAAAAGACCCAGCATGAACCAAAATGTCTGGAAAAGGAGGGAAAAAAAACCAACAACAACTGTGAAACATGTATAAAAAGGACTGAGGAAGGGCTAGCAGACTCTGCAGTAAGGGCCTGCGATGGCCAATTCATAATCAGGTGGAGAAAAATTGTCAAAACAGACATCATTCCAAACAACTTCAGCAGTTTCACGAGGAAGCCAAGCAATAGTGGGATAAGGTTGAGCAGAAATTAATTGTAAGAAGTATAAAATATAATTAATTATGAAAATAAAAAAGTCCTCATATTGTAAAATTAAGTAAGTGTATAATGACAATAAAATTTTTAGTAGATGGTATTTGTTGAAGAAACAATATATTTAACCTAATAAACAACTCGCCAGTAAGATGAATGACAAGTAAGCCTAAAATTACATGTTAAGCCGAAAATAACATAGTACAAAAAAATATCACTAAACGTTAATTAAAAACCCTAACCTTACAAGAAGTAGGTACAAACCTAACTAAATATATGTTACTGAAACCAAATAACTACAAATAATAATATTAATATCAAAATATTCAAAACAGTATAACAGCTTATCTATAAAGTCGGCAGACCCAAGTATGTAGGTAACCAAACTCAAGGCCTGACAGACATCAATTCATATAACAATCAATCTCCCAATGTATTAAAGCCGACAATTCCTCATTCAAGTATCACCACCTGAAGCTAATTGTGCTGGGAGTAAATATCAACATTTTCAAAATGGAAACATAAACTTTGATGAAAACCAAAAAAAAAAGGTGAAGAACAATAAAGGTAACTTATCACTTACAATAGTTAAAGTGAAGTAGAAAAAAGAAGAAAGAAAATATCTCCACTTCATATGAAATTCCAAAAAAAGAGAAGAGAGCACAAACAAAAACATCTTGATGATAGCACTTCCAAATGAGAAGTGATAGTTTGGTAGAAATGAATAGAGGTTGTCACATGCGTCAGGAAGGTGTGTCACATTCCTAATGATGTAAGGTTGTCGCATGATGATTTGCATGCGAGATTCAGTTAAAGTGTATTATTCTATGGATACGTGAGAGCTCAAGGCTTATTGCATGTGAAAAACTTTTTTTGCATATAGAGGTCAGCACTAAATGACAATAGCTATTTATGTGAGCTGAGTTAATTTACCGTAACAGAAACTCCTCTTGCATGTAACCAAAACCAAGTAATATTTATTGAACATGTTTATTTTATCTTGCAAATATAAGTCAACTTGTACCTCATGGGTTACTGAGCATACATCACAGTACATTATCATGTCAACAAAACAAAAAGTCACATTTACATCCTTATTGAGACCACAAATATTGCTGCACAACATTAACGATGTTGTGTTTACCATTGCAATTCCAGCTAACAAAGAACTTGAAACTAGCAGCTGTTTGAACCTAGTCCTGCTTACTAATTTAAAACAATGCAGTGACTTGTCAAGAAACCCTCTATACTAATAAAGAAATATAATGTATTCAGATTGCAACTATGTGACTAGTGTATTTATGCATTAGAATATGTGGAACTTTTGCATTCCACAGAACCCTGTGAATCTCCTATATCTTGAGAACCCTTGGAAGTCTGTCAACAAACCCGAGGGTTCTACAGAACCCCAGTTGAGAAGCACTGATTTAGAGTACTTTAAAATATTAAATTTAAATATTTCAGTATGTATTTTAGTAATTTATAGTATCAATTATATTAATATAGCAAATGTACATGTAACAGTTCTCCTCCTGTGCTTGATCATATAGTAAATCAAGCCCAACCTCATCAAAAATTCTTTAGTTAAGGGCCAAAAACACCACCAGTAATGAGGGTAGTCAACTGATATCCAAGGGTAGGAGGGTGTTCATAGAAGTTTTTAGTCTTATAATTAAAATTATTTATTATTAATTGTAACTATCATACAAGATTTTCAAGGAGATAAATAAGACAAGATAAAATAAAAAATTTAGAATTTAAAAACCTGCAAATAGGGCTTGTAAAAAGTAAGCAAACAAGGTTGGAGATATTGCAAAATTACTTACTCAAATTACAAACCCCTATTTCGGCCCCATGTTGTTACCTAGAATAACATTTGGTGGAGTCAAAATAGGAATTTATAGTTTGAGTGAATAATGGCTATAGTATCTCTAGCCTTGTTTCCTTATTTTTTTACGATCCCTATTTGCAGGTTTTTAAATTCCCAATTTTTTATTTATATTGTTTGTTGGCTTTTTTTTTATGCTCAACTATGGGCAAAGGATTACTTGGTTTAAGGGGTGAAATTCTCCAAAAAAAAAAAGTAGAGGTACTCAGCTGTGTGAAATGGACCTGTTTTTGAAAAAGAATAAAAAATCTATGTGTTAACTTAAAAAACGACAAGCAGTTCAAATAAATCCCAGTACTAGTACCACCTTAAAAAACAAGTTCCAGTACTCAGTACCGGTGAGTACTGGCAGAATTTCCCCCCTGCTTGATATGAAGCTACCTTTATACATTGTAATGATAATTAGTAGCTAGCTGATATGGTTCATGATGATTTACTATAGCTGTTGACTACTTGATTGCATTAGTTCAAGATTTAAAATGGTAAGCTGTAGCTGGAGATTTGTTTGAGAATATACTGAGCATTTATAGTTTCTGTGTATCTATATATTCTCTCTAAATATAATGTATAACAATGGACAATTATAAGCCTAGACTAAGACACAACCCCCACTAAGTGCATATAAAATTTTACCAGCAGAAAAGCAGCCTTTTCAAATAAAACATATAACCTAAAATATTTCTTTAAATAAACCTTCATGTCTTTTAATTTAATTATTCTACAAATCTGTCTGATAAAATTTAATATTGTGTGTATTGATTTTTCTACTTCTTGACTTTATACATAATATAGTGGTTGTCTCCCTAAAGATACTGATTGTATAGTGTACAAAGCATTGAATATTTACAATGTTACAGCCATCTATTATTGGCTGGTAATTCCTGTTTCACCCTGTACTTAAGCTTTTTATAGGTACACCGGATATCTGTAACAAAGCTAACTTCAAGGGGCAATAATAACGTTATTCACTCTAGAATTATGCTTTTTAGCTTATGTAAAATATAGAAGAAACAAATCAACTTTTCAATACCCCTATGACCTTTGGAGTACTTTATTTAGTATTCTACAAAAGGCAAGAGAATAATAATAATAATAATTACAAATGGGCCATTTTGAGTGGATTTTCTTTTCCTTGCAAGTCTAATATAAGTGCTTTTTGGTGCATTTTTATGCATTCTGCCTTAGCAGTCAATAGTAAAGGTTTTAAAGTGTTGTTTGAACTGAAACTTTACTGTTTAAGATGCTTTTTGCCTGAATATTATATTAGCGTTTTGTAAAATTCCTTTCAATCCCTATTATGAACACCTATTATGCTTCATGATAAATTAAAGACACCCAATTTCTTTGTGTTGTATTCTAAAGATCATAAGATAGGAAAACACAAGTTTAAGATTTGGAAAAAGACTAAATTTTTGCTTTTTCTAAAGATGGAGTTCCAAGACCACCTTGAAGGACCATATGGTCCCTTGTTAGCAGTATATTATTTGTGAAGTGTACTTCACATATGAATTTAAAATGTAATTTTCCTGATTGTACATTTAGTGTTACTCTTTGAATATTATTAATTTTACGTTATCTGAATTATTGGCTTTGCAAATTGCAGTTTTACAAATCCTATACTCTAAATACTGTAACACTTAAAAACTTTCTAATTTCTACGTAATACCAAGCACTGTTGCTACTATCTTACGTACCGTTATATTTATGGAATTCGTAATGTATGGGTAGTGCAATACTTGATTTTAGTAAAGGTCAACTTGTGCAAAATTTTTCATGTAACTGTATTACAATTAGCAGTTTTGAGTTTACTGTTTAGTTAAGCCTTAACTCTTCGCTCTAATGTCATATATAATTATATGATAAAAAGTTTTAAAATACAAAAGATTAAATCTATAAAATCTAACAGTAATAACTCATTTCTTCTTTATTCTTGAAAATAAAAATAATTATAAATAACTATAACAACGATAACACACGACCTACTTTACCTTAACACACTTACAATAGTTAGGAATAGTAGGCCTATACGTTGAAAAAAATTTTTTTTTTCTAGAAGACAATCGAAATGAGTAAGAGCGTCATCTGTCGGAAAAATTAAAGCTATTGCACTTATCCAGCTGGTTCGAACATCTCTTGACTCAAATGATCTATTTGTTTAACAAAACTTTGAATTCAAAGCAGTCATAAGAAGTAACTAAGGTTTAACAAAATTTAAGCTTTAGCTTTAGAACTGCTAGATTATGTTGATCAATTTTATTTTATAGCATTGTAATACTGAATGTACTTATGAAAATAAATTTTGAGTTTTTATTGGTAATAACCTTGTCTCTGTGACTTGCTTGTGAGATTGCGAATTCTATTTTTATTTTGTTATGGTTGTGTTTACCCTTCATTTATTATTCCTTTTATCGTTTAGTTCAACAATAAATTTTTAGTTATGTGAAAGTGCTAACTCACCTTCTACATTGAGCACGTTGATTTTGAGTATGTTTGCTGACACAAGCTTCCTCTAGCGGTAACGTACAAATATTAATGTTGTGATGTAGATTTATGATAATAGCTAGTCACATCAGATGTAACCTTGTGCTCTAATCATTAAATAAATAGCCTTCCTTGATCTTGAAACTAGATAGTTCACGAGACATATTTAGAAAGAATTATTGCAAATTGTAGCTCGATATTGTTATTGATCTTGAGAAGTGATTTAATTTCATAATTTTTTTCGTAATTAATTTTTTTATTCTTCTGATTATTTTCCTAGTTCTTTTAACAATTATTAAACTTAATAACATTAATATTTATGTTGTATTTTTATTAATGTTTGTACCTAGTCCTAGTTTTGTCATCATCAGACAGAGAAATAGGATGATGACAAAACCTTGTCAAACGTTGTACATTTGCTGTTATGTTAAACTTATATTAAAGTTTTTCTTCATTGCCCAGTCAAGCCGTCTCCAAGCATTATGAGTAAATAACAGTTGGGACAAACAAACACACACACCCAAACTTCTGGAAAAACAGCAAAACCTATCTTATAGTTTTGAAATTTATAACACACAGAAATAAACCGTATAAAGCGTTTTTATAATGAGTACATACAAGTAGTGAGAACACAATTCACGCATAGAGCAGGGTACGAACTCCTCTAATACTTTCTCTATGTCAATATAGCGATATCCTTTTTCAAGCAAACCTCTAGTGTTTGTGTGTTTTGTAAGTATACGTCTACTTATTAAATGTCTGCAAAAGTCTAGGTATCCAATGATACAACGTTTCAAAAATGTCATAGTTTAGAGCTATAATGGTAAGTTCAATTGCCGGATAGTCTAGAAAAATGCCAAGGTGAACTATGCTAACGTTCTGACATTATTGCACCCCGAGGAATAATAATATTTTTACCAACTAAATGCCAACAAAGTGTGGCTCCATCAAGATGAAGTATCCAGCCACACGTCCAAGTCAACATTTCGGTTTCTCCACAAACTGGAACTCGTGGTATACCATTCACAGAGAACTCCCATGGACTCCTGTACCATTGGGTTGATCAAACGGGCCATCGAAAGCCGTCATAAGCATGGGGAGAGAAGAAGCAGACGACAACATTTACCTGCAGTGGATATTGCATTGCAGAGTGACACTATCTAACAAAGGTCATCACACAAAATAACATCAGTGGTGGAAGGAGAAGATGTAAGGCCTAAGCAGTCAGTTATCCAGAAGGAGAAGCTGTAAGGCTTAGGCAGTCAGTCATCCTTCTATCGTTATCGCAGATTGTGAACACATTTCTGTAGTAAGTATTACATGTAAACACGGTGCACTAAAGGAAAAGGACTTCTTCTGTTCTGCTCCGGAAGTGTCGCTCGGCTGTCTGAAGCATTATTCTGTCTTTGTGTTGGTTACTTTGATGTTAGTGATCATGTTTATCAAATTCAGTGCAAACAATTCTATCAACAAATAAAGTTGTTTTTTCTAGAATATTTGTTTTTCTGATAGTTCAATAACACACGGAATAAAGAAATATTACTGTGATGAGTAGTAAATTCGTGAACAATTTCGATGGAGACTAATAATGGTTGGAGACGGCTTGAATGGATAATGAAGAAAAACTCTAACATAAGTTTAATATAACAGCAAAAGTACAACGTTTCGACAAGGTTTTGTCATAATCAGGTACAAGTAATTTACACTGACACGGATATATATTGTTACGTCTCTGGTCGTTAGTTAATTTTCTGTGAAAATTCTTTCCGAAGAAACTTTAGCGATACAAGTCCTTTCT
>NW_013666707.1:0-986 GCF_000517525.1 Limulus polyphemus | reverse complement strand
GACACGTCTTCAACAGCATCATTTGTTCCATTGTTCACTTCATTCCAACTTAATTGTCCTGGACCTTGATAATGCCAAAGCCTGTTGGCATGCATCACCTTTGGCTTACCTCGCCGACCACATTTTAAACGGAAAGTCACGTCTGAGAGACGATCCACTATGTCATATGGGCCTTCCCATGGAGAAGACAACTTAGGAGACTTCCCTTTTGTCTTCCTGCGATTATACAACTACACCTTGTCTACTGGTACAAAGCTGACTTCAGTAGATCTCTTATTATAAGATAACTTCACCGAATCAGCAGACGTTTTCAAGTTTGAACGCACTTGATGGTGAATATCATCCATCCTTTCTGATAACACTTTCATAAATTCTGACACTGAAAATGTGAAAGTGTTATCTGAAAGGATGGATGATATTCCCCATCAAATTTAGGCAACTCTTCATAAGGTGGGCGTCCTGTTAACAGATCCACCGACAACCAAAATTCTCGACCAAACATCAACTTTGCTGGAGTGTATCCAGTGGCTTCATGCTCTGCTGTCCTATAGGCCATCAACAGTGGAGGGAGTAAGACATCCCAGTCATCTTGGCGGCTATTACAAAACTTTGCCAATTCCTCTCCCAGTGTCCAGTTGTACTTTTCTACCATTCCATCGGACTGTGGGTGAAGTGGCGTTGTCCTGGTCTTTCAGATGCCAAACAACTTGCAGCATTCTTGGAACACAGCTGATTCAAAGTTACTGCCTTGATCTGAATGCAGTTCATATGCATACCAAATCTGAAGAAGAAATCACTAATAGCCGAAGCTGTAGTTTCCTGATTTGGTATTGCATATGCCTCAGGCCACTTGGTGAAATAATCCATCACCACACAAATGTACTTGTTTCCAGCACGAGTTTGAGGTAAAGGACCAGCAATGTCTAGGGCTACTCTTTCCATTGGTGCACCAACTTGATATAACTTCATTGAAGCACATCCCTTAT
>NW_013666706.1:351235-353342 GCF_000517525.1 Limulus polyphemus | reverse complement strand
TGCTCCTCTGTCCATCCATTCATCTCTGCCAGTAGCTCAAATTGCACTCTATATGCTTCCCACGGTGCATATACCATCGAATTCCTGTGGCTTCCTTCGCACTGGATCACTCCTATTACTGACATTCATATCTGGAATGTGACTTCTAATGGGACTGAATATGTCTGCATTAGTGTTTAGCTGCGGGCTCTGTAAGGGGCTTGCCATTGTCTGGGGCTGATCAAGTCGATGGTCAATGTATCCTCCTTGTGTAACAGACAATAAATCGTTCTTTAACGTATCTAATTCGCTTTTAAATTTACTGATGTTTTCCATTTGTACTCCTTGTTTCCTTTCTTGTTCCCGTTGCCACTGCTGTAATTTGTTTTCTTGTTTCTTTTCTTTTTCCTCCAACAACTGCTGTAATCTTTCTTCTTGTTTATTTTCTTTTTCCTCCAACAACTGCTGTAATCTCTCTTCTTGTTTCTTTTCTTTTTCCTCCAACAACTGCTGTAATTTCTCTTCTTGTTTATTTTGTTGTTCGAGCTGCCACTGTTGCAGGTCTTGTTTATTTTGTTGTTCGAGCTGCCACTGTTGCAGGTTTTCTTGCAACTGCTGTTGTCTCTCTTCTTGTTTCTTTTCTTTTTCCTCCAACAACTGCTGTAATTTCTCTTGTTCATTTTGTTGTTCAAGCTACCACTGTTGCATGTTTTCTTGCAACTGCTGTTGTCTCTCTTCTTGTTTCTTTTCTTTTTCCTCCAACAACTGCTGTAATTTCTCTTCTTGTTTATTTTGTTGTTCGAACTGCCACTGTTGCATGTTTTCTTGCAACTGCTGTTGTCTATCTTCTTGTTTCTTTTCTTTTCCTCCAACAACTGCTGTAATCTCTCTTCTTGTTTAATTTCTCGTTCTTCTTGTTCCTTTTCTCGTTCATTTTCTCGTTCTTCTTGTTTCTTTTGCTGCTCTTGTGTTGCTGCCATCAAGTCTGCTAAGTTGTAGTTTGATTTTCCGCCTCTCGTTTCCATTTTTGTTTCGTTCCACTTCTGACACCAATTTGTTACGTCTCCGTTTGTTAATTAACTTTCCGTAACTTCGTTCTGACGAAACTTTAGCGACACAAGTCCTTACTTAATAAAACTGGTTTATTTTTTCCGAATATAACTTTACGATACACTTATTTTCAACAATAGCGCTAAAACAAACGCTCTATCAACGAACGTCAACAATACTTCTGACTGCAGTTCAATTACTCACTATCTACACACACATTCTTCCCCCCATCACGTTGTCACCCTCTTTTATATAACAGACTCCCTATATCTAGTAAATGCTAGAGCATTCGCCAAGGTAGAGGATAGTTCTGGAAAATAGGTGGCGCCACACCAGTCACGTGACCTCGATGAGCAACAATATGTATTTTTATCATATATGCAAATAGTCTGTGTATAAACTTTTCATCATACATCTTCAGAATATAGTGTTGCGTCAGGAAGATCACGTGACTAGTATCACGCCAACCATTTTCTAGAACTATCCTGTTCCTTTGGGAGTGCTCTAGCATTTGCTAGATTGGGGGTGTGCTGGTATATATAAGATGGTCACGGCGTGATGTGACAGTGTGTGTATAGGTAGTGAGTAATTGAACTGCAGTCAGAAAGTATTGTTAAAGTTAACGTTCGTTGTTATAGCGTTTGTTATAGAGCGACTGTTGAAAATAAGTGTATTGGTAAAGTTATATTCAGAAAGAATAAACCAGTTTCATTAAGAAAGGACTTGTGTCTCTAAAGTTTCGTGGGAACGAAGTTACGGAAAAATAATTAACGACTGGAGGCGTAACAAATTGGTGTCAGAAGTGGGATAGAAAATAAAAAGAAGAAGAAGATGGAAACGAGAGGCGAAAAATCAAATTACAGCTTAGCAGATTTGATGGCAGCAATACAAGAACAGCAAAAGAAACAAGAAGAACGATAAAATAAACAAGAAAAGAAACAAAAAAACGAGAAGAGAAATTACAGCAGTTGTTGGAGGAAAAAGAATAGAAACAAGAAGAACGAGAAAAGAAACAAGAAGAAATATTACAGCAGTGGCAAGAAAACCTACAACAATGGCAGCTCGAACAGCAAAATAA
>NW_013666706.1:337131-350235 GCF_000517525.1 Limulus polyphemus | reverse complement strand
TGACCATCTAACTCTTAGTGCAATTTACCAGATATTAATCTCATGCACCCTTTAGCTAGCATCTAAATCAAAACATTGAAAATATAGCTTAAAACAAATTGTTAATCCCAGAGAAGAATTAGCCGTTAGTCTGTGATTACATTCTAGTTCTGTTAATCATAAGAAACTGAAGCAAAGTTCAAAGTTCGTGTGAAAGATAGTAATTTGAGAACATATAACAATGGTGTTAATAAATTAAGCTCGTAAAACATTAAAACTTTCTATATCGCCGTAGACATTAGTGAGGATATTAACGTTTATCATCTCTCTTAAGCATTGTCAGTATAATGTAGTATATAAAAACTACTTAATATTAAGAAAAAAAATTATTCTACAATTAATAAGTCTTATTTTTATTAATTTTAAACCAACAGCATAGTTATCAAGGCCGGGCGTGGTTAATGTGTTCAGTTGTTGGTCAAAAGAACCAGGGTACGAGACGTGATGCCACTTTGCACGTTCGGCTGTAGGCATGTTATCAAAGTAACAATTAATCTCGTTATTCGGTTAAAAGAATTGGACAAAGCCTAGTTATTGGCTACTGGTACAAATTTGGGACGGCTATATCTGAATCTTAGGATTTTCTGATCTGGTCGTTTAGCTACTGCTTAAAAAATTCACTTCTATAGCTCGCAATAATCAAAGTGTAGAATGATAATATATTCCAAAGTTCATAATCTTAACAAAGTTTTCAAAATACAATGAAAAATACCCCAATTAATATATTTCAAAAAACTGAACGATGCTAATCAAAATCAAAATTAAGCAATTAAAACTCGAACTTCAACAACAAAACTTTAACAATAATAACAAAATTAAATGAAAAACTCGTACGGTAATACGAAGTATACTGATTAATATGTAAATCAAGAATGGATTAATGCGAAGAAATAAGAAAGATCCTGAAATTCAGCATCACGCACTTGGATATATAAATCAAATGTGGATTACCGTAAGGAAATATGAAATATTTCGAAATCCAGAATCCCAGATATTAAATAATTCAAATGTGAATTACCGTGAAGATGTATGACATATCTTAAAGAAAAACAACAACAGAATCCTACACATTAAAGTATAAATCATGTGTGGACTAAATTAGGAAATACGAAATATTCCGAAAACTAAGAGTTCTCCCCATGTGTGAACGTACATACATCAAAGATAACCGAGTGTAACAAGTTATATTTATGTCTTAATTTATGACATTATACCCAGCAGTATAATATAGTCATTATACAATACCATTTCTGATCAAAATAACAACAACGTGAAATCTACACACCCAGTCGACGTTCTTTATTGTCTGCATCACTAGAAACTGTCGGTGAGAGATAAAAAGATCCGCTCTGCTAGACGAACTGCTTCAGTCCATTGAGGGTGGGGACATTTTCTTCCCTGACGCCTCTCTCACACAAATGAGAATTTTCGTGGATGTGTAAAGCTCTCCAGGAGGGCTAAAGAATAGTAGCCAAGAGTTGGTTTGGGGACATGAAGAATAGGCGGATTTCACAGTTAGACTCATGATCCCGTCACGGCTCGCGGTCTGTAAATGACGCACTTCGACCACTAATAAATGTCAGACCTTGAGTACCGTATTTTATTAAAGTGTATATAACTAGCTATTCAGAAGTTTTGGGTATAGATTGACTTGTAACTTTAACGTTCACTGTAATCGGTTACAAAAAGAGAATTTCTAAGTTCTGGCAGTTTTGTTCAGCTTGCGTCAATCTTTCAGAAGGACGTTTTTTGTGTGCAGTTTAGAGGAGGAGTGTATAGTAAAGGCGTAAACTATTGGCTAGGAAAACAGTTCAAACAGCAAAGCAGTGCAAGTTCATAGGGAAAGCCGTGCAAATTCACCAACTCAAATTCAGGCCAAGGCAATTTCTTCGCTTATTTCTTTTCACTAAAATCAAACGAGACTAGAATGTGCACGCTCTAACTATTCTCCCACGTTATGGTGAGTTATTTTTCAAGTATATCACGAACAAGTTATATGATAGTCTTCTAAATAAACTCTGTATTGAATTGAAGATATTGAAAGTAGGTTAATCTATTTCAGCAAGTGCCAGTTTACAATACTTAAAGCTATGTAGTTAAGATGTACGCGAGTTACCCATCTATATTTGACACATTACAGAAAACAACGCGTTGTGAGTGATAACTTGCTGTGCTTCCGTGATAACGTTGGTGGTCAACGCATGTCAGAACTGAGTGTGGAAAACCACTCATCCTCGTCCTTGAGCTTTATAGTGAAATTATATTATTTGCTGTGTTGTGCGAGACACAGACTTGGAGACGCCTCTTTTTCCAAAACCGACGATGAAACTAAAAATTTAACTAATGTTTAGACACATCCAATTATAAAGCTTATCAAAATTTGACAACATGCTCGTTAGGGTATATTTGTTTCAGCTACTAACGCGAAACCAAAAAGCCCAACAACAACAAAACAATTTACTTATTATGTGGGAGATGTCTTTAGCGGTATGATCTTGTCTTATTTGTCATTTATTACAAGAAATATGCAAATCATCAACCTTGTCAAACATTCGTCTCTTTTGAGAACTTACTTTTATATATTTCATTGGTAATTGTATTAAAATTTAATATTTTAGTTCTGATTGAAAAAATTAATAAAGAGCCACCAAGGAACCTTGGATCCATAACAACTGGGCTGTGCTCGACTCTGTAACGACTGTATATAAGCATATACGAGTATATATAATTATTTGTTTGAATACTTTCTGCAATATTACAGGTATGTTAAACCTTTTGTACACGATTCTTAGATATGATTTGGGAAAGCAGCATCTAGTTTCACTTGAGAAAACAAAATTATTTTTTTTGGAAGGCTATCTATAGTATGGTATTAACTTAGTCTAAATAAGAAATGAAAATTTTAGCAAGATTAAAAATGTACGATGAAATTAATTCATTGTTAATATAATTGAAATTTTGTTAATTAATACGGTGTATAATCTCTAGTATCAAACAACAAAATAAATGTGCTTTAAACGTTGTTAATTATATTCATGCAAATCTACACCGAATAAGTTACGATCATGTAATACTAATCATTGGTTGTATGGTGGTCAAAATCCGTTATTTTAGTGATAAGACTAGAGTACTTTGTAATGGTTCAAATCTGGTTTGGACTCCGTTTGTCTAGAGTTTTTAGTATGATAAAGCTAGAGTATTTTATCATTAGTTAAATTATGTTTGGACCCCATCTTCCTGGAGTTTAAGGTATGATCAAGACGAAGTATTTTGTAATGGGTTAAAATTATATTTGGACTAATTCGATCTGGAGTTTTTAGGTGCAACAAAGGAGGTAAATTTTCTTTGGACTCCACCTACATAAAGTTTTTAGGGGTACAAAAGCTAAAGTACTTTGTAATGGGTTAAATCTTATTTTAACTCGATCTGTCTGCAATTTTTAAGTTTTTGGATGGACAAAGACAAGGTATTTTGTAAGAAGCTAAATCTTGTTTGTATTCTACCTGTCTACGGTTTTAGGTGTGGTAAAGCTATAGAACTTTATAAGGGGTTAGATTTTTTTTGTACTCCTTCGTGGAATTTTGGGTGTGAGGAAGCTAGAATATTTTGCAATTGTTTAAATCTTGTTCGTACTCCACCTGCTTGGAGTTTTTGGCTCTGATAAAAGTAATATTTTGTAATAGGTCAAATATTATTTGGACTCCATTTGCTTGGTGTTTTTGAGTATTTTTAATGGGTTAAACTTTGTTCGGACTCCATCTGCCTAGTTTTTTTTGGGCGTGATAAAGGTAGTATAATTTGTGAAAGGTTTTAAACGTGTTTGGACTCCACTTGCCTGAGTTTTTAAGAGTGCAAAAGTAAGAGTATTTTGTAATGAATCGGGTCTTGTTCGTACTTCATCTACCTGGAGTTTTTGGCGTGATAAAGACAAAGTATTTTGTTAATGGATTAGATCTTGCTCGAGCTCCATCTGTCTGGAGTTTTTAGATGTGATAAAGCTACGATATTTTGTAACGGGTTAATTATTCTTTAGACTATATCACCACGGAGTTTTCAAATGTGATAAAGCTGAAATATGTTATAGTGGGTTGAATCTTGTTCGGACTCTATTTGCCTAGAGTTTTTAGGTGTGATAAAGTTAAAGTATTTTGTAAAGGGTTGAATCTTGTTCAGAATCCAACTGCTTAGTTTTTTTAGGCCAGATGCAGGCACCGTGTTTGTAATGAGTAAATCTTGTCCGGACTGTAAGTTGCTTATTTTGCTGTGTTTGAAATATCACCAACACTCTTTGAGCTAAAGCCGAATTTAGATGCTTAGATACTTAGCAACTCATACGAGGAAGCGATATGCAGATCAGGATATTGCCAATCTAATACACACTGTCAAGTAGATTACATTGGATTGGAAATTATGCTACTTTAATAAAGATGATAATGTGTGAGAAAGAGCTGGAAGCAGCAGTGACACTGGATGATACTTCTAGTTACCAGGGTGAAGGGGCGGAGGGTGTTTTTGAATTTTTATTCATCGATGTTCTTTCTTATTCACGGCTGGTGTGGCATCCTTTCAAGAATAAATATTGATTCAAAAATAAAAAGAAGTAGACAATTGCCCCAGCTAATTAGATGAGGATTGGATTATTTTCTTTATGCCACTTGTGCTAGGATTAATATATATCGCCAAAGTTCCAAGCACTCAGTCCCTCATTCGCTACCTCACTTCATACGATTTTTACTTTTGAAGCTCCTTTCCCTTAACGGCAAATAATGGCTAAATACAAGTTGTTTTGAAAGCCATTTTAAAGCAGATTAATCTTTTTAACAATCAAACTTTGCAAAAATGTGCGTACTGAGCGTTTCACATTAGCACCCCTACAAAAAAAAAAAAATAAAAAAAAAAAATAGCATCGATTTCTTTTTATTGCCGGACAATGACTGGGGTACTGAAAATTTTGAAATTTTCTAGAATACTTCACGTGGCTCTAGAGTCAGAGTTTCGTTTGATCTAAACTTATGTAAGCTCTGCGCAATTATGAATTTTATTCTGCCTATGATCTATTCACTCTTCAGTAAAGCCCCCCAGTGGCAAGTCTGGGGCCTCACATCGCTAATGGGCATAGCAACAAATAAATAAGGCAAACTCTCCAATATAATATGTATGAAACCGTGGTTCTTTGGTTTACTTATCTTGGTTAATAACGCCACGGATGCGATATCCCTATGTTCCACCTTAATTGGAGGTTATTAATTTCTTTGAAATGAAAAAAAAACAACAACTAAATGGTTTTATTGTCCTTAGATTTTCTCAGTGTATAAAATGCGAATTTTTTTATTGCAATAATTTTATATAGGCCAAATATCCTACAGTACCAAATAAATACATATTTAGTTACGAACATAATCAGCAAACGCCCAATATCCCAGAATGTCTTTCTCCAATTGCAATCTTGACATTTAGGCCAATATCATTATGTGACTGACATACATGTAACACGTTGTTAAAGGCCTTGCTCAACAAAATAACCGCCTTCCTAGAAGTGTTGTATATTAATAACAATGAATTTCTTGGGGTTTACATTTGTTTTTACCGAGTAAAGAAAACAAAAATAACAACGACAGAAAAAAAAAATGCCGCTGTTATCGGAATTTAGTAAACAACTTACACGAACTTAAAGAACGTGTGTCGTTACGAGAGTAGCGATTAAAATAGGCTTAGCGGCTCCGTATGGTCTATACATCAACTCTGGACAACTTTGTTGCGCCACCCTGTGTTTGGCAAATTATCACGTTGAAGAACAGCAATGATGGTAATGGCATATAATACAGTTTTTGCGGAACAGGTTACATAAATTAAAACTTTGGTAAACAAATTACGCTCTAGTTAAATTCACACAGCGTTTGCACCTTATAACCAAACTATATTACCCATTGAAATATCATGCCGTCTGATTATATATATATATATTGCAGGATTATTGCTTATATTGGTTTGAGAAAGCCTGTTTGCCGTAAAAACCTTAGTTTTTATTATTATTTTGAGGCTTTTTAATGTGTAAGTAAGTTCGTCACGATCAATAAATATGTACTAAGGAGGCGAGTCCAGTATAGTAGTGTTACGTCTCCGTGTGTTAATTAATTTTCCGTAACTTCGTTCCGACGAAACTTAAGCGACACAAGTTCTTTACTTAATAAAACTGGTTTATTCTTTCCGAATACAACTTTACCGATACACTTATTCTCAACAGTCGCGTTATAACAAACTATAATAACGAACGAACGTTAACTACAACAATACGTCTCTCTCTGACTGCAGTTCAATTACTCACTATCTGCACACACATTACATTACCCTCCCGCGTCACGTTTTCCCCATCTTATATATACCCGCCTACCCCATCTAGCAAATACTAGAGCATTCATGAAAAAACAAGATAGTTCTAGAAAATAGAGGGCGCCACACCAGTCACGTGACCTCGATGACGCAACAATAGTTTCTCTATACATCTTTTACTGTGAAAACATATGAATATTTTAATATCTAATACGGTGATATTATATCAAAGTAGTCTTTCCATGATTAATTATGACCATATTGAAATTATTTCATTTTAAGCATTTCATTGTCACTCTTTAGTAGTATTTATGAAAGATAGAAACAACTGTTCATCTAAAAATGTAGTTTGTTGAATGAAGTTTGTATAAAGCATTTTAAAAATAACAATGTACTTCTGTTATGAAACAACTATTACTTATGGTTTAATACCTTCTGGTTTCCTTTTGTATAATAAGACTGTCTTGTAGTTGAAAATAAGTATCATCACAGGTTTGTTGGTGCTTCACAGATTTTATTGATTTTCTGAATCATTATCCATGTATAAAAAATCATGTTAAACATATAAGTGATAAATTAAGGAAAATTACAAATAATGAAAGAGAGTCAAACATTGTACAGTTAAATAGGTAGCTTAAGAAAATAATGAAATTTAAAGAATGTTTAACTAGCATTAAAATAATCAAAGAACTTAAAATTACTAAAAAGGATACATCCTGAGTACTTAAAACATGTATGAGATTTCTTTGTTTCTCTAGCAGTTCTCTAAACCTTACACGAAACATAGATCTAGAGATTTCTCATTAATGATTAATGTATGTTAATAAAACTAACTTGAAAATTACCACAGTTAGTTTTTATTCTGTCTTTTCACCACTTATGATATGTGGTGAGCTTTAGATAGACACTGGTTTAAACGTAACATTTTAAAAATGTGGATAATGAAAAAAAGATGCAAGCTTAATTTCACATATTAGCAGGAATCCAGTTACATAACTAACTATGGAATGAGCAAATGCATTTGTATATTAAGTCTATTGTTAATATAACTAACTATACCTGCATTAAAAGTATTCTAAAACATTATCAATTTAACCTCAACAGTATTTTAATACATGGAATAATATTGAGTTATTATGGATGAAGTCGATTTTTCAGTAAATTATTTAAAAATGTAAAATTGGTATTAAAATACCACTTCTATATCTCAGTTCAGTATATTTAGAAAGGCTCTTAATTCAGTAATTTACTGCATGAACCATATACATCTCCCTTGCTGCCTAGTGTGTAGATAAGAGGCTAAATAGTTGTTTCTAGTTGCTAAGTCTCTTAAAGACCGATGAATTCTGTTGCATTGCAATGATTACCATAGCTTTATGTTGTTATTATATATTTGTTTCAGTGTGATCATTTTCAGTTTACTTTCTGAAAGCATAGAATGAGAAAAACATGGTAAGAAGATGTGTGATGCAAAGCTGCATTAGAACTCTGAAGTAGATCCTTAGCAATTAGGTACACCAACTGTCAAAGACCTGTTTTACTGAAATTTTACAGAATAGGTAAAATAGATATCTAAATTATTTTTATTTGATGTATAAAATGCCATCTCAAACAGTTATTTTATCTGAAATACTTATAAACAATTTGTACAGAGTTAATACAAGAAAAACACTGCACTAAAGCTGAAAGTAATTCAAAAGAAGATACCTCATTTGAAGAGTAATATATTAAATTTGCCTTAAAAGATGGTCAACCAAAACTAAAAATATAACAGTATAATTAAAATCAAGATAACAATACAAGACACATTTCCAGAGTGTCACTCACCAAAATATTTTTTTTTCTATTTTGGTTGTCTTAGACTATTTGCATGTTTATTTTGAACTTTGTAATTTTCTAATTTTTAATGACTTATATCTGTGTGTGTCTGTATATATATATTTTATTTTTTGAAGTTTGATTTGGTGAAGTTCAATGTAATGAGGCATTTTTTGTAAATCAAAATTTTTGTACCCATCTCAAGCATCTAAGAAATATGTTATTGGAATAATAATTCTGAAATTTCAGATTGTTAACATTATGAAATAATATGACTAATCTTTAGTAGGAAAGGTTTAGTATGCATTTTTTACATTTAAAGACTCCATAACTTTACTGAGAATAAATCTTGATAAATATAATATTTGAATGACCTAGAATTCTTAATATTACTCTCCTGAATCTCAACAGTTTAATCTCAGAGAAGTACATAAATGCTCCAAAATTTATTCTTATTATTGAGGTAGACTTAACAACAGATTTTGAAAGGACTGATAATTTTTTTACTTAAAATGTAAGTGGGTAATCATAATTATTTCTCGTAATGTTCTCAAGTAACTTTTAAACTTATTATATGATCTTGAATTTCACATATGAAAACTGTTTCAGTTCATTAACAAAACATACTGTCTGCTTCTGGTGGAGGTGAAGCTCACAAAACATTGCTTATCTTATCAAATGGCAGCATAAAACAGTAGGCTGTCTGCTTATTTAACATTGTGAATAGTTAACTTCAGAAGTTTGGGTAATGAGTATTAGAAATCATTGTATTCCCTTTTTGTATATTTCTAAGCAGGTTTCTAAAGCTTCAGGCTTTGGTGTAGTCTTAAAATTGTCTACCTGAACAAATACCAACATTGCAAATAGGGTTTCTACATATTTGTGATTACTGAGTATTTATAACTCATTTCATTTCTACATATCCATTTTCATGTGGCTCATTTTGAAGTTTGCTGTTAGACCAAGAATTAGTATGTTTACTTTTGGCTGTGGAAAGGTGTGTGACCTTGTAAACTTCAACTAATGGCAGCATGTAACAGTAGTCCTCCTGGTTAGCTACAAGACTTGAATAATTTGAAAACCCACCATTAGGCTCATCTGGACTCTCTGGAGATGAGAGAAGTTGATTCATTTTAACTATAGGAAGATTGTGAAGGATATTAGACTGTGTTTCAGTAAAGGCTTCTGAAGAATTCTTATCTAGCATATGCTTGTAAACATTGTTTGAGAGTGTTTTACAGAAGAGCCCATTTTGGTTTTGAAGAAATTTACCTAAGTCTTTGTGCTTTGGTTCTAGGCAGTCTAGCTCTGATAAAAGGGATGGCACTGATTGGATTTGTTGTACTTCAGGTGAAGTGTTAAAACGTAGATGAGAATAAATGGGCCAAGAGTTTTCCTTACAAAGCTCTCTCTTCTGTGCCTGTTGCAAATTGCAGTTGTCTGAGGCATGCAAAGAATTATAACTTGGCAGTGTTGAAAATTGTAAAATGTTACATTGACACTTTTCAACTGCTGAAATTATGTTTCCCTCTGAAGAATGATTTTTGAATGATAACCACCTAAAGGAATCTTCTTCTAGGTGGTGATTGTTTGATTTTCCATTTCTGTCTGATGTACCTTCTCTTTTTTTATGAGTGTCTAGTTTGATTTTTGTACTTGTTGGATATTTTTGTTTCCTTTCAATTTGCCAAAGTTTGGGCAAAATGTTACATTTGGGAACTGTTGCATTCATCATAGTTTCTTCCACTTCAGTTTTGGAACTGTTGCCACAAATAGATTCTGGAACAATAATTTCTTGACAAAAAGATATCTTATATCCTGTAGTTGAGCATTCATTCCTAGAAATTACCTTGGGTGGTAATGGAGGTTTTTCAATATCAGCATTATCTTTACCTGATAGTCTGTTGAACAGCTCCTCTCTGAATTCGTCTATGTCTTCATAAATTCCCTCTTTTGCAATGCTAGGACGTTTTGATGATAACCCCGATCCAACTTCTGCATATGTGTGAGAACTTTGGGAAGCTAAAGATGTCCTTCTGGACCAATCTGGGTCTGCAAAAGCAGACAGTGTCAAGAAACTCTGATTTTCTTCTAAAGATGACTCTGAAAGTGCTCCTTGCAGTTCATTTGATGGGAAAGAATAGCTGTAGTGATTAAGAAAGATGTTTTCATATGACCTCTGTCTGTTAAGTTCACAATAAACTTTATTTTTTTCTGTAGAAGGTGTATTTTGAACATTGGTATTTAGGTTATATGTTGGATCTGTAATTTTCATTTTAGTTTTAGAATTTTCATATTGAAAATTCTTAGGGTTCTGTAGTTTTTTACCTAATAAATCAGCTATTCCCAGCTGACTATTTGTTGCTTTGCTATCATGAAAAACGTTTTTCATTAAAACAGCTTCTGATGACTCATGAAGGCTTTCTTCTGGTGTGGCTGATATGGAAGAAATACTAGAGGAATCACTGCTGTAGTCCTCATTGTCATAATGTTCACTTAGAAGTGAAGTTAAACTGCAGTTCATGATTTCTGGAAAACTTTGTCCAGTTGTATGATTAGAAGAAAGGCTCCAACATAGTGGATCTGAGCAACCTGAAATTCCAGAATCTGAGTGTGTTGACAGAGATGCCCAAGATAATGTGTTAGGTCTAGGCTTACTGTGGATTCGCAAGTTGTTTTCCTTAAAGGTGTGGTCAGTAAGTGTGAGTGACTTGTTGAAGATGAAATTAGGACAATCTAAAATGCTGCGTGTTTCAGGATTAGGTCTCTTGTAGTAATCTTCAGCTTCCCATGTTTGAACTATTCCTTGAAGATCTTGACTGTCTTTTGTTTTCTCTGTGACTGATCCCTCCAAAAGTTGCTGAATAATCTTATTTGCTTTTTGAAGAATCTCTCTCCCTTGAGTACTGTAGAAAAACATTCGACCACTACCAGTGGAACTTTCTCTATAAGTGATACAGTATAACTTAATTAGTCATAATGAATAATAATGAATATTAGGTAAATCATTTAGTAATATGCTGCAAAAATGTTAGTAAGCTAATCTGTTTTATATACGTTTTAGATTATATGACCCTTCACAATTTGACAAATTTTCAACAAAAAATGTTCTGCTTACTTGCTCATATCTATAGAAAAGATTTTCCCTGTATCATCTTCCTGTTCTTGATCTAACAGTGCAAAGCGACATAAGGTGTTGAAGTACCATTCCTGGATCACATCACCTGTTTTTGGATTGGTCAACACAAGCTTTTTGTCAGTAATTGCAAGATAACCAAAGGCTCCAAGTAGGCCTGCTCTGTGTACATACTCATCATCAATGACTGATACTTCAAACTTGGTTGATAGAGCTAAAATAGAATAAAGGAAGAACTTTAGATTAACTGAAAATGAAAAGCCAGTTAATCTCTATGCTACACAAGTTCAGAATTTACATTCACCTTGAAGAAATAGAAAAAAAATATGGCAATTTATGTCAAACACAATAAGAATTATATGGTATCCAAGGAAAACAATAAAATATTTTTTTAATTTTAAAATTACTGTGAAATTACAAACTTTAGTTTTCTGGGTACAAAGTAAAAGTTTATTATAAAATGTCTTTCTTTTCACTTAATGTTAAGTTATTGAAAGTACCTTCAAGTGGGACAGACAATGCTGTGTCAAATTTTTTGTGTGTACTGGAGAAGGAAAGGCAGCTAAGTTGCTGAAGTCAGAGGCTACTTTGACATGACTCCAGCTGGCTTGTGGAGGTTAGAAATGGACCTATCGCTCCTACCCTTCAACATCTCATCTCTATCCCCATCTATAATGTGATGATCTGGAAAATGGGGATTGTCCATGGATATGGGAGCAACTGCATTGGTGAACTTAATTTCCAGCTTAACAGTTAGGGTAAGGCCATAATCTAAGACATCTTCTAAGATTGCCATAAAACGTTTTTTAAACTTAAAAGCATGAGTGAAAAATCTATTACTTTTACTCTGTACAAGAGTTACAAGTCAGAATGATGTTTTAAGCTTTAGTTTCATTTTAAGATCAAAAGCAATGATGTCATCACTGGTCAATATACTGAGAAAAAGGTAAAGAGTTCAGGTTTCAGTGTAGAGTGATGATAAGGGAAATGCACTCTCTAATTCTGCATTGAAGTTTCCCAAGCTATCATTACATAGACCAGGGTTTTTCAAACTTTTGCAACTCAAAGTCTACTTAGTTATTTGGCACAGTAGTAAAGGCTGTTATGTGCAGTTGATGACTCATTAGTTTAGGGTAGTCATAGTCATCCCAAGTTCATGGTAGCTCATAACTGTAGGTCTCATGGTCCACAGATTTCATACTTACTATCTAAAATACAGTGCATTTTACTTCAGCATTTTTAGCAACCTTTCTTACTACTATAAACATATAACTATACCAGCTGCATGTATGTCAATAAACAGTGGTTAAGTGCTTTTCTTCCTGCAAGCAAATCACCCGGTTCTTAGGTGTCATGAGAACATCACTCCAGATGGCATACTATTAAGTGCATATTTTCTTAGTGGTACACTGAAACTACAAAAGACCACTTTCTCGATATGACTTTGCTGTGCAGGAAAAATAGCCTGACAAATAGCAAAGTTTATCCATCTTATCTTACTCTGCACTTTCATAGTATTGATACGTCTCCGTTTGTTAATTAACTTTCCGTAACTTCGTTCCGACGAAACTTTAGCGACACAAGTCTTTACTTAATAAAACTGGTTTATTCTTTCCGAATAAAACTTTACGATACAATTATTTTCAACAATCACGCTAAAACAAACGCTATATCAATGAACGTCAATAATACTTCTGACTGCAGTTCCATTACTCACTATCTACACACACATTACATTATTCCGGCACGTTGTCACCCTCTTTGATCTGCCAGACTACCCT